>NW_017670325.1:242930-316415 GCF_001879085.1 Nicotiana attenuata
TTTGGTGGTGGTGGTGGTGGGTGGGTGGGTGTGGGATGGGGGGGGGGGTCCTCTTATCAATTTTTCAAGATTCAAAACTTGTCTGTATGAAACAGTCTCTCCGAGCAAGAAACAATGTTGATGGAAATGCTATCTTAATAATTTGATCTTTCTATTGTTTATTAATAAGTTTCTAATTTAATTTGTTGAGAAGTTGTTGAATCTAAAAATAAAGTATATACAACTTGAATATTGTAAAATTTAAGAAAGACCATGATAAGTTACATGTCACTTTTTGGAACTCTTATGTAGTATGTATATGTAATTTTTTTTTTATAATAGTCCCGTTTATTCCGATATTTCTAAGAGAATATATATATATATTATAATATAATATGACGAATGAATTCAAAGAAAACTTGACCGTTATGGTGAAGTATTGTTATAGAGGATGTCTGTTATAGAGAATTCTGACTGAAACAACTTGAATGAAACCTTTAATGTTTAAAATTGAAAAGATAGACAATATCAAGGGAAATTACCAGCTATGTCCATTTATAAGTAGCTCATTACAAAAATTGGCCAGTAGATAAAATATTACTAATAAACCAAATTAGCCAATTAGCTATATGTAGCAAAAAATATCAAATTTTTGCTTTGTTTTGAGTGGGTGTTATTAGAATAGATTGGGCACAACTTAAGGAGCTTGAATCTCAGTTTTGGGATGATTTGGTGAAGTTTTGAGGTGGTTTGAATTGAAAATTCGAAGTAAAAGCTGAACATGAAAAAAAAATGATATGTGTATCACACTGTGTATCATTTGTGTATCACATATGTATCATATTTATATCAATTGTGTATCACATGTATATCCATGTATACCTGTGTTTGTGATACATGCGTGATACATGTTTGATACATGTGTCGCAGAAGACTTTTTTGAATACGATTTAATTTCGAATTTTGATACAAAACCAGTCCAAATCACCTCCAATCTTCCTCAAATTTTGTATATTGACTTATCTATATATTTTCAATGAATTTCAACTATACCCATTGAAAAAGTTCCTTTTTTGTTTAGATTTTTGGAATATTGTATAGATTTTTGTATTTCATCACCTTATTTGCTACCCCGTCCATGAAATTTCCTTTCCGTCTTGTATCTAATGTTGCTAATCACGCTTAAAAATATGGAAGGTGATTTTTGCATGTGATTCTTTGAGAGAAAGAACCCTATTATTTGGTTTTTCAATTTTTGTTGGCTAGTTTTGGTAAGTCTATGACTAATGGCTAGAGGTTGGTAAGTTGAGATTTATTTGGGACATTTGTGTAAGTTTCCCCATCTATCTAATTTTAGTGGGTACTAATATTATTAGCATGATTGCGATTTTGGACATGATTTGTTGTTGATGTTGATGTTTTTTTTTGGATTTCTAGATTGAAAGAAGAAAAGATGAAGAAGAGATATATCTGATCGATAATTTGATAGAAGCAACGACGAAGAAAAGATTTTTTCAACTTTGAGTTGTTGAAACTCGAAAATTTTGAATTCTACAATTTGAATCCAGCTCGTCGAAACTCTTAGTAGTTGAATCTGTTCTTATTTTTAGGAGCTGTTCGTTCTTTTTTTTTTCTTTCAAAATTTGAATTGTAGTTCTGGAGAAAAAAAACGCAGATGAGAAATCTCCTTTCCCTTTTTAAAAATTGAATTTAATGTAGAATCAATTATCACCAAGATTCTCTCCTTAATTTTAGCGCGTTTTTAGGGAATATTCTGCTCCTTTAATGCCTAATAGTCGAATGGTACAAATTTTGTAGGTAAAATGTGGACTGAGCGGGTAATATACAAAATATGTACATTTTTGATAATAAACTTTCATATATGGTATAGGAAGGAAAAAATCCCTAAATTAATTTCTCTAAGATTTGTGGTTGTAACGATGTGGCCACTTAAAAAGCAATTTAGCATTGATTGATTGAAAAAAGAAAAGTAATAAGACTTGGATTCCTTCTAAAAAAGCATTTCCATTTTCTTTTCCTTTTTCTTTTTCTTTCTCTATATGTCAAGTCTTAAACAGCTTTTGATCTTAAACCAAGAATTCACGAGACTCTCTTGAAATAATTGCTTTGATATTCATCTTTTTTTCCCAAACCAAACTAACTTCTTTTTTCTTCTCAACATGACCATTCCAAAAGTTTCATGCAACTTTCACAGGCTACTTCTGCAAAAAAGACTCCATTTTTATGGCTATTCTTCTTTCAATTTTTATCACCATGAAATTTTTTCTACCTTATCTTCTTCATTCTTTCCTTTTCCATAGCTCTTTCTTGTAATTTTTAGTCTTCAATGGTCTTGAAATTTTTCTTTCCTTAATCATGCAAATCTTCCTTTCTTGTTTTTTAACGTCAACTTTCCTAAAACGCTCTGTCTTTATTTAAGTGAAGGCTAAAAAACGTCAGCGCACTAGCCAAAGACTTCCAATATTCTTGAAAGATGGTCTTGAAATTTGTCTTTCCTTAATCATGCAAAGCTTATTCCTTTCTTGTTTTTCAACGTCAACTTTCCTAAAACGCTCTGTCTTTATTTAGGTTAAGGCAAAACAAAAAAGTCCGCGCACTAGCCAAAGACTTTTTGTCTATTTAGCAATGAAAGACTGATTCTTGATCTTTGAGCACTTTGAAAAAGTTTTTTGGTGTATGGCTTAATGGTTTGTTTTAATGATAGATTAATGAATTTAAGTTTACCCTTCAGAACCCATGTTTCTAAATCAGTTCATGCATTTCTTGAAATCAAATCACACATTCAGAAGAAAAACACCTTCTGAAAGTGTGGGTTGATACTTTTTGTCTTCGATTCTTAGAGTGCCAGTATTAGGGTTGTTTTAGTACTATCTTCCGCTTTGGTTTTCTAGTTCCCTATCGTGTTCCTACTTATTGCTATTGCAACTGCTTTCTTCCATTTGTTTTTCTCCGGTTCTTACATTGCTGGTATCATTTTCCTGACCTTGTTGTTGTTATTACTTGTTCTTATTCTTCCTATAGAGCTGAGGGTCTTTCGGAAGCAGCCTCTCTGCGCTCTAGGTAGGGATAACGTCTGCGTACACATTAACCTCCCAAACCCCACTTGTGGGATCCACTGGGTTGTTGTTTAAAGGGGTTTTGTCAATTTTTTTTTTCCCAAATGGCTACCTGTTTTAATCCCTTTAGGCTTAGGAGATCAAAGAGTAAACCATTAGAAATGCCATCATCATCATCAAGAAATCAATGGAATTCATCTGATATAGAAACAATGGACAAGAAAAGATTTGATAGTTTAGAATCATGGTCAATGATATTAGAATCTGATAATGTTGAAACTTGGGAAGTTTCTAAAGAAGATCAAGAAGAATGGACAGCTGATTTGTCTCAGTTATTTATAGGTAATAAGTTTGCTTCAGGAGCACATAGCAGGATTTATAGAGGAATTTATAAGCAGAGAGCAGTTGCTGTTAAAATGGTTAGGATTCCAACTCATAAGGAGGAAACTAGAGCTAAACTTGAACAGCAGTTTAAGTCTGAAGTTCGTTTGCTCTCTCGTTTATATCATCCCAATATTGTTCAGGTTGCATTTCTTTTATGTTATTTATCATGTTTACTTGTAATGATAGTTACGCTCTTTTATGTTATTTATCGCGTTTATTTGTCGAGTAGTTTTGGTGCATTACTTAGTGTTAGTATTGTATTTTCTTATTCTTAAATCTCTGTTATTACTTGTTGTTTCTTTCGCTTCGATTTTCTGATTGCAGTACTTAATGTTAGTCTTGTATTTTCGCTTCGATTTTCTGATTGGTTTGCTTGTTGTTGTTCCCCCTTTTATCTTTTCTGAGCTGAGGGTTTACCGGAAACAGTCTCTCTGTCTTCTTAAAGGTAGGGGTAAGGTTCGCGTACACACTATCCTCCACGTACCTCAATTGTGGGATTACACTGGGTTTGTTGTTGTTGTATCGTGTTTATTTCGTACCTGTTATCTCTCACTAGCACAGATGACACATAATTCTGCCCACCAAGACTTAGGCAGATGGAAAGAAATCTGGTTTTTGTCTCATGTTTACTTGTATTCTTGTAGTTGGAGCAGTAGAAATTTTCTCTGAGAAGTAATTATTATGCTGTTGCAGAAGCTAAGAGTTCAGTTTATTACTGTATTTCAAAAAGAATCAACTAATCAAATATGCTACAATTGTGACATTACCTGTTTGTAACACATGGTTTTTTCTTAGCACAGAAACATTGATGTCCAGTATTTATCTTGTTTCTAAGGAACATACTTACTTCTTTATGTATAGTTTCTCTCTTGTTCTAAATACTTAAGTTTCTCATATCTATAGCTTAGATTCAGCTTGATTATTTGGAGGAAATGCTTGAAAAAGGCAGAAATATAATAGGCATTGTTCTGCTCCGCGCGTTCTGTAAAATGCATCTTCTCTCTTTTATGTTCAAAAATCAACATGCTGTCCTCGACCATCAGCAACATCGAAAAAACAAAAAAGAAAAATATGTCCACGACTATAATTCAGGAAGCGATTGCTCTTTGCATTTCTTGAGAAAAGTAAAGCAAGATCAGTGTAGTTTGCGCACACTTTTCCCCCTAGTGTAGTCAGTGGCAAAGCCAGGAACTTCAATAATATTGTTCATTGAGCGGTTCTGTTGTGTGGTATCTTTCAAGTTTTAAGTTTTATTCTAATGAGACTGTCAATTTGGATTCCATAAATTTGTGCAGCTTCTATTGATGCTACTGTCAAATGCTTGTCCAATGATACAGTTTTGCTTACAAATTATCCTCTTTTATCTACAGTTTATTGCTGCTTGTAAAAAGCCTCCTGTATACTGCATTATTATGGAGTACATGTCACAAGGAACATTGAGAATGTATCTGAACAAGAAAGAGCCTTATTCACTTTCAATAGAAACAATTCTGAGGTTAGCTCTTGATATATCGCGAGGGATGGCGTATCTTCATTCACAAGGAGTGATCCATAGAGACCTCAAATCAAGTAACTTACTTCTGAATGACGAAATGCGTGTCAAGGTTGCAGATTTTGGGACATCATGTCTTGAAACACAGTGTCGAGAAGCTAAAGGAAATATGGGAACTTATCGTTGGATGGCGCCAGAGATGATTAAGGAAAAACCTTATACGCGCAAAGTTGATGTGTATAGCTTTGGAATTGTGCTTTGGGAACTCACAACAGCTTTGTTGCCATTTCAAGGAATGACGCCCGTGCAAGCCGCTTTTGCTGTTGCTGAGAAGGTTAGGTTCTGATGCTGATTTTCTGATAACTGAATCTGTGATTGTCCCGTGGGATTTTACTGGGTTGTTGTTGTTGTTGTTGTTGAATCTGTGATTGTCTTTGCTTTTATACTTCTGCACATATTCTTGTTTACTCATTTCCCATTCAATTGGAAATGTGAGGAACTTATTGACAAGAACAATTCTTGGGGTACATTTTGAAGAGAATTCATCTTCAAAATGATATGGAAAAAAGATCTGCTCTCAAGTCTCAACCAAAAGGAGGAGGCCATAGTACTGATATCGTCGTGTACCTTTACCTAATACGTTAAACCTCTCTATAACAGTCTCGTTTTAAATGATATGACCTCCTCCTTTTGGTCGAGAACAGAACTTTATTAATTTCCATATCATTTTGAAGATGAAGTGCTGTTATAGTGTTCCAAATTTTTTTGACTGTTATAGTAAAGTGCTATTATAGAGAACATATATCATAATATATATAAAAATCGGTTTCAAGAAAAACTTGATTTTTATAGTGAATAGTTGTTATATAGAGATGTTACTATAGAGAGGTCTGACTGTACCTTATTCTCATCAGAAGCGAAAGCAGAGAATTGCGCTTAGTCACCCTCGCTAATGAAATGGCTCCGTTACAATGGGTGACAGATGGTCCATAGTACCCGAAGCACTGGAGCGATCCAGTAGCCAGGAATGAGCCTAGAAGTGGCTACTATTACAACACATCACATTTGGCTCTACACATTCATACTCACTCCCAAAACAGTAGTCAGCAAATGTATATCTTTTGTATATTTGGCTAGCGGCTGTGATCATTTCTTATCGTCTAGCCAAACGTGTTAAAACCCCGGGATCTATTGAACCGTTTTTCATTTCTACTCTGATGCAAACTTCTTGATACATCCATAAAACTTGAAGGAATTTCATCTGTTTTATATCTTTCTTTCACCATTTTGCAGAATGAACGACCACCTTTGCCCGCGAGTTGTCAACCAGCACTCGCGCATCTCATAAAACGCTGCTGGGCTGCGAACCCCTCAAAGAGGCCAGACTTCACAGACATTGTATCTGCATTAGAGAAATACGACGAATGTGTCAAGGAAGGGCTTCCATTGACACCCCATTCAAGACTTGTCAGTCGAAACGCCATTATTGAACGATTGAAAGGCTGTGTATCAATGAATTCATCTATACCTGTACATGTCTGATTCTTAAATAACCAACAATAAACATTGTCATTGTATTATTGATCAGCCTTTTGGTTTCTCCATTAGGTTAGTAAACTACAACTTGTATATATAGTATACTTATCACATCTGATGTAATCCTTGTTATATTATATCTAACAGTGCTATTGTGAATGGTCTGCTGGTGGCATTTTAGCAGTATTTTCTACTGCTAGAATATCATAAATTATTTTATTGTATTATGTATATTTAAGATTGGAAGGGGAGCCTTGGCGTAACTGGTAAAGTTGATGCTATGTGACCAGGACGTCACGGGTTCGAGCCGTGGAAACAACCTCTTTCAGAAATGCAGGATAAGATTGCATACAATAGACCCTTCTAATTCGGCCTTTCCTCGAACCCCGCGCATAGTAGGAGCTTGGTGCACCGAGCTGCTCTTTTTATGTATGTTTAAGATTGGCTTATTTTATTTGTGTGTGCCAATAACATCAATTTATGGTACATTATTTTAGCAGTATCTCAGTAGTATATATATTTCGTGTTCAAGCCGTGGAAACAGTCTCTTGCAGAAATGCAGGGTAAGACTGCGTACAATAAACCCATGTGGTCCGGCCCTTCCCCGGACCCCGTGCATTGCGGGAGCTTAGTGCACCGGACTGTTTTTTTTTTTTTTTTTTAGTTATGTATATTTAAGATTGGCTTATTTTATTTGAGTGTGCAAACAACATCAATTCATAATACATTATTTTCTTTAAACAGAGTTTCCAAAAATGCTCTGCTTATTCTACTTGAGTTTCATGCCATACTTTCTGAATGTGTGTATTATTTGCCTCGCCCTTATAAAGAGATGTTGTTTTAATTGCAGCCAATTAAATTAAAAGACCAGAATTGCATAGAGAAATTCAAAGAATGCTAGCATTTACCATAATATACATGCTTCAATGAATAAAAAGAATACAATTATTTTTGGACGGTTGTTACCCATTGTATTGTATCGTATTGTTATCTTAAATACAATGTTTTGTTTTGATTAATACTTAAATTTTATTGTATCGTATCGTTAAATCCGTCGTTACATAACGATGAAATGTGCCACTTTATGTAACGACCGATTTGGTGTGATCGCGTCGTTACCTTGTCTTTTTCTTTCAATCTCACCCTTTATTATTATTAAATAATTTTATTTTATCATTTACCCTACTTTTTTATATAATAATTTTACCTGTATCATTTACAAAAGACGAATCTTTTCAAACGTCAACAGAAGAAGAAATACATAGGTTAACAATTACTTTTTATACATGTATATTAAATCTTAAACACTCTTAGCGATGTTTACACACCTTAACTGTTCCACCATATACATATTATCTCCTAACTTTGCCCGTCAAGGCTTACGCATAAAAAAAAACAGTTTAGTGTACTAAGCTCCCGTTATGCGCGGGTTTCGGGGAAGGGCTGTATTATAAGTGTTTATTGTACACAGCCTTCTGCAAGAGGCTATTTCTACGGCTCGAACCCGTGACCTCCTGATCACATTGCAACAACTTAACCAGTTACGCCAAGGCTTCCCTCGTGAAGCTTAGGTATATTAAAAAACTTCCTCCGCTGTGTCTATATGGACCTAACCACAATTTTTAATTAATTGCGGGGAGAAGAGTTCTGAAGCCGTCAAATAATACAAAGCTGACGGACGTTGATCATCAGGTGAGTTATGATTTCAGGGTGTAAAAACTGAGTTTTTCGAGTTTGTTGTTGACAGAGACGGAGTCAGAATTTAAACTTTATGGGCTCAGTATTCTAATTCTTTTAAGTGAATTGGTTCTAAATTAACAATTTATACATAATTCAATGATTTTTTAAGATAATTACATGATTTGGACAAAAGTTACTGAGTTCAACCGAACCTGCATTCAAAGGGCTAGCTCCGTCCCTGGTTGTTGGTTGGACTTAGATTCCATGTGTGTTTGTATAGATGTGCTGTAGTATAGACAAACCTCTCCATAATAGCCTCGTTTGTTCCGGATATTTTTGGATGTTATAGCCAATTGCTGTTACAGATAACATATATTATAACAAAACATGAGATTTGCTTTCGGATTTGGCTTTTAAGTGAAGTGCTATTATATAAGGATGTTCTGACGGAATGAGATTTGTTCTTGGTTTTTGTATACACTATATATTGAACTATTAAAACACTTGCCTTGTCCTAACTAGGCATGGGAATTCACATTCAAGAGGAAATAATTATGGAAATCCTCAATGTGCGGACTCTTCTTGGATTCAAATTGATGAATATCCTTGCTATACTAGCAATGTGTTCTTAGGTATGGACTCTTTGGCATTTGTACATGGGGCATTTCATTGGATCGTTTCTGATGGTAATTATGTGATTTTTTTTAGTATTTCAAGTGATGTGTACAGAAAGATACAGTATTTCTATTATTCTCTATTATACTTTTGTACTGTCACAGATTTCAATTGGACATGTGTTCCATCCTGCATTTCCAATTGCAATAACATGGTACCTGGTGTACTAAGCTCCCGCTATGCGCGGGGTCCCGGGAAGGGACCCTGCATTTCTGCAAGAGAATATTTTCACGGCTCGAACCCGTGACCTACTGGTCACATGCCAACAACTTTACTAGTTACAACAAAGCTTCCCTTCGCATTTCCAGTTGCAATAATCTCCCAAAAGTTTTACTTAATCATCAACTGAGGTAAAGAACATACAAGTATGTCTCAATTGGGCATACTGCATTTAGCGGTGTTTTTGTTGTATCAGGGTAGGTTGTCTACATCACACCCTCTTGGGGTGCGGCCCTTCGTCGGATCCTATGTGAACGCAGGATGCTTTGTGCACGGGCTACCCCTTTTTTGTTGCATTTAGCACAGTAGAAAAGTACAGAACCATTCCTCCTTTTTTTCCTGGCAAGTTAAATATTTGGCTGGTCGGTAAAAAAAATTGTATTTACTAGACAAATATATACAAAAATATACACTCATTATGTAAAAATAATATGTATATAATACATTAATATACAAAAATATTATATTTTGCCAACTATTATTTCCGGGAGCGACTAGTTTTTCCTTTCTTTTTTTCCTTCTTGTAAACTTTGTACTAAAACTCTTCTTCGCAGGAGCCTAAACTGTACGGAAAAGTACTCGCAGTATTATGTGAAGATATAATAATAATTTTGTCCCTCTCATCCTGAGCAAAGGATTAATTGGTTTTGTTTCAGTTCAGATTAAATCCGAACCAACCCGAATCATGAACATGCCCCGATCCAAATCATTTTTGGTTGGTGATATATCATATATGATTAAGGAGATTCAATGTCCCATTCAAAAGGTAAACGAGGTATTGTTTCTTATGGAAATCAACTTAAATGCTCAATTCAAATTGAAAATGCCAATTAAAAACAAACAAACTTTGGCAATTTGAGGACCAAAATAAGTGTGGTAGAAAATGAGAGAAAAATTAGAATTAAAAAGATGAATATGATCATACAAACACCATAAATGGTGATCTTAGTATTCAGAGTAGCTGAAGATCATGATTCATAAGATAAGACAACATAAACAGTATGTAGTGGTAAGTACTTATCATTTCTTCAAAATCGAAATTGTATACAGATGCTTACACTTTCCTGAGAATTCTAAGACCCGATCATCCGTCAAAGAAATATTCTTAGGTCTTAAGTATACAACTCTATAGCTTGTCTCCTACATAAGGTAGAAAAGAATGCTTTGCATAAACATCTCAATGTCCAAAATAAAAAAGAACGAGGGGATGAATCAACAAGGCGAGTGTTCTCGAAGAGAAAATCATGATGGAAAAAGCGTGAGGAGAATTCTAAACTCGAGATATGCAAAATAAAATGACTCCCTTGGAGATGGTATTCTTTATTTTAGGTTTTGATCGATTTTTCTATCGATTGAAGTTATTACGCTGGCTGATTAAATCTCTTCCTGTAATCAGAGGTAACATGTTCCAGACCTGAAATAGAATTACCTTTAATAGGAAGCGCTTTATCTCTAAAGTAGAATTTTCCAAAGCGGATAGCGGATATCGGGTGAAAACCACCCTTTCAGTTTAGTGGTAAGGGTTGTTGAGTGGTTAGATAGACTCTTTCAGAGATGCTACTACTACCATATTACTCTTACTACTAAAATATTACTCTTTCATTGTATAATTGAGATTGGCTTATTTTATTTTGAGTGTGCCAACAACAACAATAATATCATATTATTTTAAGTAAACTGAGTTTCATAATTAATGTTGCATATTCTAATCATGCCATACTTTCTGATTCTGCAATTCTTTTTGTTTTTGTTAAGTTGACCTTGCCTTGATAAAGAGATGCAATTCCAATCGTAGAGGTCGTTTGGCTGGTGGAATAAGGGATTACAATCCCGAGATAAAATAAGGGATTATCTTATCTCACATTTAGTTATAGGTATTAATTTATGGGATATTCTTGTCTATCTCATTCCAGTAACCAAACAACCCCTTAATGTTTGGAAGCTTGTGCAGGAAGAGCTTACCATTGCAGAAGTGCCACTACTAGCAGCTTTTTCTTGGTTTGATTTTCAGAGCCATTTACAGTGACAGTAAAAAATTAGCCAATTAAATGCTTTGCAATACCTAGTCGTGAATTTATGGGGTATATAAGTTAAATTCTTTTTCGCGTAGTTCAAGATTTCTAAGATCTCTAAAAAGTACTTCCATCTTTAAAACTTGACAAAACTTTTTAAGATTTATCGGATTCAGGATTCAGACTCTATAGATTCATTCTTTAAGGTATTTAATGTTAAACCTATTGTATTCTTATAGTTATGGATGCATATTCAGTATTTATTGTACTTTTAGTAAATTTTTATACGTAAATTTATGCTCAGTATTAAAAGTATTGATTTTAGATGAACTCGATACTCCTAGGCTACATCTGGCCCTACTTGTATAGACTTCCTAATGATAAAAATAGTGGTAGTTTTTATTTCGAGTGACATTTCTTAGTTTTTCTCTCGCTACACTTTTTGTGTGGAAGTTAAACCAAGATCAAGGTACACAAATGTGACCCGACCAAATGTTGAATAAGCTTTGTTCGGTGACGGAGACAAGATTTTCGTTAAGGAGATTCAAAAAATTAAAAAAGATCGTAGCTAGTGAAAATGGAACCAATGACTTCACAAAGATTTTGAACCCTCTTGACCACTAAGCTATGCATTTGGACTATATCAAGGGGATTCAAAACATAATATATAAAGGTAAGAAACAAATTTTACCTTACATATACAGTATAATTTTTCGACGAAAGGGGTTCGGGTGAACATCTCCCCGAAATCCTCCCTTGGCTCCATCTTCATTAAGTCAGTTTTATACCAATTAATAACTGGTTGATATTCGCTCCTCAACGGAGGGAAATAATGGTTACCATATATCATTCATCATTTTAGCTCTTGATTGGACTGTAAGAATCATTCTATTGTTCAAACTTCTTAGTAAAAGATATTAAACTTTTTTGTTAAACTAATTAAGTAAATGATAATAGGTAAATTCTAGTTAAATATAATAAGTCCTAGATCCAAGATTGATGGGTAGTAATAACCTATAAACCGCATTCAAAGCTATTTAAAGCCAAAAAGTGATTTAATGATATTCTTGTGAATAAATTAAACAACCGTAAATAAAGAGAATAATTCACCCAAATGTATAACGAGGTGGATGATCCTCTTTCTGACAATGATGTAAGATAGCCAAACGTGGGAACATCAAATACTTTATTGGATCTAGTGTTGGAAAGCTTGGAATAACACAACAAATAGGATCTTGTACACAGATAATGTTTGTAGTTATGTGGAGTCAACTTTTTTTAGAGATAGCTTATCAAGATAGAAAATTAGATCCTCTTCTTTCTCTCTCTATTCCTACTTATATAGGACATTTGTAACGACCCGACTGGTCGTTTTGAGCTCTAGTGCATCGTTCAGTGGTTTGAGGCTCTGAGTAGCTTCACTTCAGGTATTATGACTTGTACGCATGGTCGGAATTGAATTCCGGGAAGTTCGGAGTTGATTTGGAGAGAGAATTCTCATTTCGGAAGATTTAAGTTGAAAGAATTGACTAAGATTGAATTTGAGTAAACGAACTCGGAATTGGGATTCGAAGGTTCCGGCAGGTTTGTATGATGATTTCGGACTTAGGCGTATGCCCGGATCAAGTTTTGGGTGACCCGGGAGCGTTTTGGCGCCTATTGTGAAAGTTAGAATTTTGGAAGAATTTCATATGTTTGGGTTGAAGTGCATTTCAGTGTTATCGATGCCCGTTTGGGGTTCGAGTCTGGGAATAGCTCCGTATGGTGATTCTGGTGTTGGGAGCGCGATCGGAAGTGAATTCAGAGGTCCGTGGGTCATTTTGGAGTCATTTGGCTAAAGTTAGAAATTTGAAGGTTTTTGAGAAGTTTGACCGGAAGTGGACTTTGTGATATCGGGGTCGAATTCCGATTCCGAAATTCGGAGTAGGTCCGTAATGACGAATATGACTTGTGCGCAAAATTTGAGGTCAATCGGACGAGATTTGATAGGTTTCGGCATCGAATGGAGAGTTTGAAATTTTAAAGTTCATTAAGCTGGAATTGGAGTGCGATTCATGATTTTAGTGTTGTTTGACGTGATTTGAGGCTTCGAGCAGGTCCGTGTTATGTTATGGGACTGAGTTGTGTGATTGGACGGGGTCCCGGGGGCCTCGGGTGAGTTTCGGACGTGCGGGTGGAGTTGAAAACACACAAGATTTTTTGGTGTTCTTGGCAGCAGTTGCAGGTCTCGCAAGTGCGAGAAATTGTTCGCATTTGCGAAACTCGCATTTGCGAGAGAGGCTTCGCATTTGCGATGAGGCCTGGCCTGAGGCATAGTTCGCATTTGCGATGTTTTGGTCGCATTTGCGACCTCAGTAGAGTCCGCATTTGCGACTCATTGGTCGCATTTGCGACCTTGGCAAGGGAGGCCCATGTTCGCATTTGCGATAGTTTTGTCGCATTTGCGACCGTCGTATTTTCGAACCAGGTGTCGCAAATGCGATATCTGAGGCCTGTGCACATCTATTAATTTCGAGACTTAGACCATTTAGCTCATTTCCTTTCATCTTTTGGGCGATTTTGGAGCTTTTGGAAGAGGGTTTTCAGCTAGCACTTTGAGGTAAGTAATTTCTATATAACTTGAGTTTAATACATAGATTATGGATAGATAAACATGTAAAAATTGGTGAAATCAAGGGTTTAGATGAAAGCCTAAGTTTTGTATAAAAATGAGATTTGACCACGAAAATGGTTATGGAATTTGGTAAAAATCATATATTTGACTACATAAGGTTATGGGTAACAACTTTCTTCGATAATTTTCGAAATCCAGGCACGTAGGCCCGGGGTGAATTTTAGGAATCTTACATTTAGAGTTGGGTAATCACCTTAATAGTTGGAATATGAATTTTCGAACATGTATTGATTAGTTTATACACTATTTCATTAGTTTTGGATTGTTCCGCACCGAATTGAGGGTTTGAGCATAATCTTGGACCGGAAAGTGGGCTTCGGAGCGAGGTGAGTCTCCTTTCTAACCTTGTAAGAGGGAATTGTCCCCATAGGTGAAATAATTAAATATGTGCTCCTATTTGTGGGGGCTACGTACGCACGAGGTGACGAGAGTCCGTGCGTAGCTACTATTATGCTTAAGTCCGGGTAGTCTAGGAACCAAGAGCATGCTTTACTTGTAATATTTGCAATCTTATTGTCAATTTAAAATGCTTAAAGCATGTCGTACTTTGTAAATAAATTAAAGGCTAGACATTATTTTTCTTAACATTTACAAGAGAAATTTACCCTTCCTTGAATAATTGCTCCTTGATAAATTTTTGATTGACTATTTGATATGTTTATTTTTATTTGACCGCGTCGCATGTGTGATTCGCAAGCGGAGTAATAGATGCATCTATGGTTCGCGCCATTCGACCTTCTGGCAGTGTACAGTTTAAATATTGTTGGATCGGGCCGTACGACCTCGGCATGATTTGCGCATGCTTGTATTGCTTGCCTTGAGATTTATAGATGTTGATATTTGTTCTCCCTGGCCTGAGATAAACGTATAAATGATGAAAAATGAATTTGGAAATTTCCTATAAACGGAAGAATTGCTTACTTGCTTCATGCTATTGAGTTACAACCATTCTTTATAAAATTCTCGATTTATTATATTATTGATACATCATTATTGGACCACTAGCAAATGTCGAAGTGGACCTCTCGTCTCTACTTCTTCGAGGTTAGATGGGATACTTACTGAGTAAACGTTGTTTTTGTACTCATGCTACACTTGCTGTGCATTTTTGTTGCACAGGCACATGTATCTTCAGTGGCCTAGTGGGCATAGCAGCATGGTTGATGCGGAGACTTAGGCGAGCTGCACTTCTCGAGATGACTCGCATCCAGCAGAGTCACTTACAGATTACTGTATTTTCTTTCTGTCCATTTTGTATTCCGGACGGTTGTTGTATTATATTGTTTCCTAGGGATAGCTCATGCACTTGTGACATCGGGTTCTGGGATGATTTTGGGATTATTCAATATTAAGTTTGTTAAAAACTTCATGTTTACTTCTGTGAATTTCATTAGTTATTGTTTAATGTATAAAGAAAATGATTTCGACATATACTAAAATGGGAATTTAATTAACTTCTTGGTGTTGGCTTGCTTGACAGTGTGTCCGGCGCCATCACGACCCTTAGTGGATTTTGGATCGTGACAACATGGTATCAGAGATATAGGTTCACTTAGGTCTCACGAGTCATGAGCAAGTCTAGTAGAGTCTTGCGGAGCGGTACGGAGACGTCTGTACTTATCTTCGAGAGGCTATAGGACTGTTAGGAGCACTCCCCTTCTTGATTCCTTGTCGTGCGATTTGATTCCCTTTGAGGTTTATGCCTTCATTTCCTTTCTATTCAATCTTATGCGACGCGAAGGCTGGTCATGAATCAGCGAGTGAGTAATTGTAATAGTACTACGAATGTGGTGCGAGATGTTTTTCCCTGCGTGGTTGTTTGAGCTATTGTCGTCGCCTTGTGGAAGGATATTCTGTCGTTTCAGCTCAGTAGCCATACTTTTGGGAGCTCTAAGACTAGGCACAAGTTGCCATGGTGCTTATGAACGGTGGTTGCGCAGTATTGATGTGATGGTAGGATGCTTGCCGACGCGTCGAGGCAGTGAATGACTTGAAAGGAGGTTTTCTCAGTGCATGATTCAGAGAATTCAGTATTTTATTCCCGGCGGAGGAAAGGAAATCAGACCAAAAAATGATCAGGTTTGGGTTGATGGAGTAACGAGGCTTGGAATTTGTGAGCGCGGTGGAATTTTCATCTGCGACGTGGTGTCGTCGTCCTCGATTTAATGTGTTAAGTTTGCCGGTGTTATGATCTTCTTCAATTCGCCTTTAGGCAGGGTATGTGGAATGGTGTCAGGGAATGGCTATCAGAGATTGCGGGGTGTGGTGGTTCAGGATTGAACCGGTATTTCTAATGTGAAGCCTCGAGAAAGATGATCTTCGGAAAGGTTTAAAGTAGTGGCGATCTGTTGGTGCAAGTACATAGATATAGATTTTCATTTAAGGCAACAACTGGGCGACAAAAGGCGAGGAAGGACATAAGGGAAGTGTCATGCGGTGGTTAACTTCTAGAAGGCCAGGTGTAAGAAATGGAGGTCGAGTAGTTTCTTGAAGAGGTGAGTTTGCCTAAAGTGGGAGAGTGGCAGAGTAGTATATGGGTGTAGTGGCAGGATAACCACATGCCTTAAGGAAGTTTGGAATGACCTGGGAATGATAGTTGACGGTGATTGGGTCTGCGGGCTTAATTTGAATTATTGTCTATTATACGGCGGGAGATTTAATACGACAGGAAGGAGTTGCTTCATATGAAGAAGGATACAACATGACTTCGAATTGAAAGATATTATCGCACATTTAGTTGATGTCCATAAGAAGTGAATGGACTATTACATTTGGTGAATGGGTACGGACTCAGGGTGGGTTATTAAAGTCGTAGTGATTGTACCCCGTGCAGCAATGTTGGAAGATGTCGGCGCGTAGTTTCCATAATTGGGGTTGTCTCCTGTGAGCAGATCAACGGTTGTGTGGTTGGCGAAGCTTCTGCGAAGTATTCTACCGGCTACGGTAGTAAGGAGATCGGTCATGTGAATGTGGTTAATGATTTAGAGTATTCATAAAGGGTTTTACAGAAGGATTTCGAGGAATTTGGCGGTTTGATTGCGCAAGTTTATGTCAATAAGAGATAAGGAATCTTGGCGGGTTCCAAAGTTGTGTAATGGTGGTTTCAAGCTAAGTGGAAGAGTCCCAACGCCTACGATTGGGTTGTATAGTTATCTTCTTGTGAGGTTTCAGGTTATCGGCGTATTGGTATGTTATTACAGCTAAGGGAAAAGAACATAAGTGGTAATTTGAGCAAAGGAATTGATAAAGGTGTGCCATAGTTGGCTTTACTGACTCATGTTCGGGCTTTGGGAAGATTCATGATTTATGCTTCGTACAGAGGTGATTTACAAGGGAAGTGATTCTGTCGGGGTGCTTCATTGAGAAGGGTGTTCATGTGCCAGCGGAGCCTTGGGGTTGATTATATTCGGGACCAAGCTAGAGTGGGTGACTCTCAACAAAGATCCTAAATGTTAAAATGCAGCGCCTAGAAATTTCAAGCCCGCGAATTTGCAGCGGATTATGAAAAGAGGATCGGAACTTCTATGATATCTTCGGCTTGTAGTGTAGAATTTGGAGGAATGAGAGAAAAGGACTTCGGATTTGTAGAGGAATTATCGGAATGGGTGCATCAGTTGAGGAGGCGAGCATGCACACAAGAAGGTATGAGATGGTTGGTGAGATTTGAGACAACATGGTCTCGTGATACAAGGCCACTTAGGATGAGTGCGGATTGAATTGTTATGTGTAGGCGGATCCCGGAAGGGTTATGGTGGTTTAAACCACTACTTGAGGATTTGCATGTTCTATGGTTATGAAAATTTACTCGTGTGTTGCTATGGTTCTCTCAGAATGAGTTAAGTAAAAAGTTTTTATATGATGAAGTGTTTACCCTATTAGTGGTTCAGGAGTTATGATGAAATTCTGGCACTATCACATATTGGCATGTTAGGTGCAGTGAGCGGTATGGAATTTGGAAGTAAGGATCAAGGTTACGGTTCGGTGTTGACAAAAATGTCACGAGCTCAGATGAGCAGGAAGGGGATTTGGATGTTTAGAGTAAGCTGGTATTGTCTTCAGCGTCACCTGAGATCGGTGTTTGTGTAGGCGGCTTTGCATCCTGGTTACGGATTCTTGATTTGCTTTACAGCATTTGTGTTGCCGGTGGTATGGAAGTGCAGACTTGTTACCTGGTGCATGAGATCGTGGAAGCGTATCTCACGGGAAGATTTTATAAGTGTGACATGCAGTCACTTGATTGATTAAAAAATTAAACCAAGTATGAAGATGGTGGTAATATCACTAATTTGAGAATTTATGCCTGGAGGACACTCGATTTATTGGGCTATGGACAGTGGAGGTTTGCTCTGGTTATGATGGTTGATTTTGTGTGTCATGAGAAAAAGAGGTTATTATGGAATCATGAAAGGTTATTAGCCTAGTACAGTGCGATCGGAATCAGATTGAGGTCTGTGAATGGATTTAAATACGAATATGGGCTCTATATCAGGCCATATGTGTTCATTTTAGCATAGCGCTCCTCATAGAGGAGTATTCGGATGTTGGATGTTGTTTCGTCGTCGGCTATTTCATGTAATATTATATTATGCCGTGTGAGTTGTGAAACGGCTTGATAAATTCGTATGTGTTTAGGTTCCGCGTAGCGATGGTGTTATGTGAGCAGGATGGCTCTTGAGATTCAGATCATATATCGCACCTCAATAGTGCTTGAGTTTTGTAGCATACGGCGCTATCTGTCTCCCCAGGGATGGTATTATGCACTTAGCGTGCTTGTGACCGATATTCGGTATTTTGTAGTAGTGAACAATTTAGCTCGGTGTGTACCTCCTTATGTGGATTTTATGATTGGATTGGGTGGCACGCCTCCATGGGTATGTTATTCGGATCGGGTTGCACGCCGCAATAGTATGATGTTGAGTACAGTTCCCTATATCTATTTCTGTGTGTTTTCTTTTCCATTTTCTGAGGAAAGTTCATATTGGTTGCGTGGATTGAGTAGTTCCTTCCAGCGTTCGAGTTGGTAGCCTATTGACACATTGTGGCATCATATGAGACTTTTGGTCAGGTTTGGGGTGGCTTGTTGCCAAGCAGTTCGTACTGGGTGAGACGAGATTATTGGATCTAGGGTCGGTGCAGTCGGATTATATGAAGTATAATAAAGAGCAAAGATCATTATTTGGCCATAATGAGGTAATGGTTCTTGTCAGAGGTGTAGACTCCATGATTTGCTGACTAAGCAGTTGGTATGAGTTTCCACGCGTCTCTTCCGTCGTGGCGGTATTGCAAAATTTGGGACAAGACTTAAATATATCATGAGGTGCATTGTGAGTATCAGATTCGGGGAATGTCGGCTATTATGATCAGAGAATGTTATTATGGTCCTGTGAACGACGTGGTGCATAGTGTGAATTCGGCAAAGGTATGCAATCTTGTATCGGTGCATCGTATGGTGATTTATACGGTGTTCATATGTTGGAAGCAGGCCTGGCAGAGAATTTCGGATGTTGAAACTGGGCTCTAAGGCTTATTTGCCTAAATGAAAGAGGTTATCTTTAGATTTGATCAAGCTAATGTGCCCAACTGAGTTGTGGTAGCACGGGTAGGTGCACGAGGTGTTAAGCAGCGATTTCAGACTACTTCAGTGCAATTCTCAGCACGTTCGAGGACGAACGTATATTTAAGTGGGGGAGAATGTAACGACCCGACATGTCGTTTTGAGCTATAGCGCGTCGTTCAGAGGTTTGAGGCTCTGAGTAGCTTCACTTCAGGTATTATCACTTGTACGCATGGTCGGAATTGAATTCCGAAAAGTTCGGAGTTGATTTGGAGAGAGAATTCTCATTTCGGAAGCTTTAAGTTAAAAGAATTGACTAAGATTGGATTTTGAGTAAACGACCTCGAAATCGAGATTCGAAGGTTCCAGCAGGTTCGTATGGTGATTTCGGACTTGGGCATATGCCCGGATCGGGTTTTGGGTGACTCGGGAGCGTTTTGGCGCCTATTGTGAAAGTTAGCATTTTGGAAGAATTTCATAAGTTTGGGTTGAAGTGCATTTCAGTGTTATCGATGTCCGTTTGGGATTCCGAGTCTAGGAATAGCTCCGTATGGTAATTCTGGTGTTGGGAGCGCGTTCGGAAGTGAACTCAGAGGTCCGTGGGTCATTTTGGAGTCATTTGGCTAAAGTTAGAAATTTGAAGGTTTTTGAGAAGTTTGAGCGGAAGTTGACTTTTTGATATCAAGGTCGGATTCCGATTCCGAAAGTTGGAGTAGGTTTGTAATGATGAATATGACTTGTGCGCAAAATTTGAGGTCAATTGGACGAGATTTGATAGGTTTCGGCATCGAATGGAGAAGTTTGAAATTTTAAAGTTCATTAAGCTTGAATTGGAGTGCGATTCATGGTTCTAGCATTGTTTGACGTAATTTGAGGCTTTGAGCAGGTCCGTGTTATTTTATGGGACTGAGTTATGTGATTTGACGGGGTCATGAGGTCCTCGGGTGAGTTTCGAACGTGCGAGAGGAGTTGAAAACACACCAGATTTTCTGGTGTTCTTGGCAGCAGTTGCAGGTCTCACAAATGCGAGAAATTGTTCGCATTTGCGAACCTCGCATTTGCGAGACAGGTTTCGCATTTGCGATGGGACCTAGCCTGAGGCAGAGTTCGCATTTGATGTTTTGATCGCATTTGCGACCTCAGCAGAGTCCGCATTTGCGACTCATTGGTCGCATTTGCGACCTTGGCAAGGGAGGCCCATGTTCGCATTTGCGATAGTTTTGTTGCATTTGCGACCGTTGCATTTGCGAACCAGGTGTTGCAAATGCGACATCTGAGGCCTGTGCACAGCTATTAATTTCGAGACTTAGACCATTTAGCCCATTTCCTTTCATCTTTTGGGCGATTTTGGAGCTTTTGGAAGAGGGTTTTCACCTAGCACTTTGAGGTAAGTACTTTTTTATAGAACATGAGTTTAATACATAGATTATGGATGGATTAACATGTAAAAATTGGTAAAATCAAGAGTTTAGATGAAAACCTAGGTTTTGTATAAAAATGAGATTTGGCCACGAAAATGGTTGTGGAATTTGGTAAAAATCATATATTTGACTTCATAAGGTTATGGGTAACAACTTTCTTCGAAAATTTTCGGAATCCGGGCACGTGGGCCCGGGGGTGAATTTTAGGAATTTTACATTTAGGGTTGGGTAATCACCTTAATAGTTGGAATATAAATTTTTGAACATGTATTGATTAGTTTATACACTATTTCATTAGTTTCCGATTGTTCCGCAGCGAATTGAGGGTTTGAGCATAATCTTGGACCGGAAAGTGGGCTTCGGAACGAGGTGAGTCTCCTTTCTAACCTTATAAGAGGGAATTATCCCCATAAGTGAAATAATTAAATATGTGCTCCTATTTGTGGGGGCTACGTACGCACGAGGTGACGTGAGTCCGTGCGTAGCTACTACTATGCTTAAGTCCGGGTAGTCAAGGAACCAAAAGCATGCTTTACTTGTAATATTTCCAATTTTGTTGTCAATTTAAAATGCTTAAAGCATATCGTACTTTGTAAATAAATTTCTAAAAGGCTAGACACTGTTTTTCTTAACTTTTAAAAGAGATATTTACCCTTCCTTGAATAATTTCTCCTTGATGAATTCTTGATTGACTATTTGATGTGTTTATTTTTATTTGACCGCGTCGCATGTGTGATTCGCGAGAGGGGTAATAGATGCATCTATGGTTCGCGCCATTCGACCCTCTAGCAGTGCACAATTTAAATATTGTTGGATCGGACCGTACGACCTTGGCATGATTTGCGCATGCTTGTATTGCTTGCCTTGAGATTTGTAGATGTTGATATTTGTTCTCCCTGTCCTGAGATAAACTTATAATGATGAAAAATGAATTTTGAAATTTCCTATAAACGGAAGAACTGTTTACTTGCTTCATGCTATTGAGTTACAACCATTCTTTATAAAATCCTCGATTTATTATATTTTATTGATACATCATTATTGGACCACTAGCATGTGTCGAAGTCGACCTCTCGTCTCTATTTCTTCGAGGTTAGACGGGATACTTACTGAGTACACGTTGTTTTTGTACTCATGCTACACTTGCTGTGCATTTTTGTTGCACATGCACATGTATCTCCAGTGGCCTAGTTGGCGTAGCAGCATGGTTGATACAGAGACTTAGGCGTGCTGCACTTCTCGAGACGATCCGCATCCAGCCGAGTCACTTTCAGATTACTGTATTTTCTTTCTGTCCAATTTGTATTTCGGACGGTTGTTGTATTATATTATTTCCTAGAGATAGCTCATGCACTTGTGACACCGGGTTCTGGGATGATTTTGGGATTATTCAATATTAAGTTTGTTAAAGACTTCATGTTTACTTCTGTGAATTTCATTAATTTATTGTTTAATGTATAAGAAAATGATTTCGACAAATACTAAAATGGGATTTTAATTAACTTGTTGGTGTTGGCTTGCCTGACAGTGTGTCCGGCGCCATCACGACCTTTAGTGGATTTTGGATAGTGACAACATTCCCCTTACCCACTGCAAGTACAAATACAGAGAATATTCCTCTGAGTATTCATTAGAAATATCTTATTGCTAAACTAGCCGTTTTGGCTGATCTGAGTGCTCGACCTCGACATTCGCTGCTCGGCTCGCCAGTGTTGCTTCTTAAGCATGACCTCGACCTAATTCATTCTTAATCTCCCTATTTCAAGCGAGATCTCTTCGATTAGATTTTGACCCATACAGTTAGTCCCTCCGTCCATCGAGGTTGTTTTTGGACGAGCTCGGTGGGCGGACTTCGCCAATTGCAATTTTTAAAAATCTGAGCACATTGGCCGAGGAGTGACCCTTTTATGGCGAGGAGATGACGTGGCTCTTCAAGAGCCACACCTGACCGTTACGTCAGTTTGAAATGACATCATTTCATCATGCGTCATTTTGGCGCATGTTCCCAATACGTTACATCGTTTCCCGCGCCTCTTCCCTTTCGAAATTAAATGAGGCGGCGTTTGGGTTTTCTCGATTGGGGTGCCCATATTCTTATTAGGATGGGTATTCCTCATTGAACTGTTGCATTTCTAGAGCCTTTGAAACCTGAGTTTTTCCTTCTTCAAGTTTCCAGCGTCTGTGTTTTCTTTCTCCCTTCATCTTCTGCTATTGTCATCTCCTTCATCTTTGTACTTCCTTTTCGCATACAATCAAGAAAATGGCTAATGCTTCCTCCGATCCTGTAACGTTGGCTGTGGACGTACCTCCTCATGAAGAAGGAGCAGCCATGGTAGAAGATGAAAACTTCCCTACCGTGGATGAGATAGTTCCACGTTCCGGGAAGGCTAGGTCCGACTTCAAGAACCCACCTGAGGATGAACCTGAACCCGTCATTTTTGAGATACATGCGGCGGCGATTACTGCATTTATGGCTAAGTGGCGAATCCCGGCCCATGTTGAAATCATCCCCGCTGGTAGTGATGTAGTGCAAATACATCGCCCAGGGTATTGTGCATTTTACGCGTACCCGTTCGTCGTTGGCTACACACTTCCTTATCCTTCCTTGGCGGAGGATTTTTCCATTTTTTACAACGTGTGCCCGACTCAGCTTTCTGCGTACATATACAAGCTCTTCCTCATGCTTATCAAGTACGCGGAGCTAGCCAACCGTGGTATTTCTCTCCGCTATCTGCTTCACCTCTTCGCCCCAAGTTTTCATAGAGGCACGATGATTCATATGCGCCACAGCGGGACCAAGAGGTTGGTGGTGAAGATGGACGATAAAACTAATCATCATTTTTGGGAAAAATTCTTCTACGTGAAGATAAAGTACGTGGTATCGAACCCCAGCGAATTCCCCGAGGAGTGGAACTTTGCTCATAAGTATTTTTCTCCCAAATGGCTTCGTTGTTATTTTGGCCGATCTGATCGTTCTCCTTCTCTTTTGCAACCGAGCGGGATCCTCCTTCGCCAGTCGTTGACATTCGCGACTGGGTGAGTCAGGTTTTGCCTCATACTGTGGGGATTCGCCAGTGGTCGCACTTCAATGAGAGGTTTGGGCGTAGACCTACGGCTGGTGAGTTATTTTTGACTTTGATTATTTTGATCTTAATATCGTTGTTTCTATCCTGTCTCTTATTTATCTTTCTTCGTTTGTAGGTCGGAGGGCTTTGAGGAGGGCGAGGGATCCTACGCCTGCTTTTCGCCAGCTGGGTATTTCGGCCGAGCCCGTACTCACTGTGGCGGCAAGTGAACCTGCTCAGGCCGCTGCTATTCCTCAGACCTCGACCTCGCACGGTCCTAGTCACCAAGTTGCTGGCACACTAACGGAGATTCCGGCTTCTATAGTGTTTCACTTGGTCGACCAGTCAGACCAGGGCAAAGATGGAGAGGCTCCGCTAAAAAGGCGAAGGGTAGAGGCTGGTAGGAGAGTAATCGAAGAGGAGCCGGTGGGGAGTGGGCCTGAGTTGACCATGGCTGAGCCGAGGGGCGGTATGGCCTTGGATGTAGAGAACGCGCCTCCTTCAATCGTGGAGATCACCTCTGTGGAAGAAGGAGGGCGACTAGAAGCGGCTGTGGTCACTCTTCGGAGTGGTCCGTCAACGTCAAGGCAGACCAACGTTCCATCTTCGGCTGAGGAGAGGGCAAAGAGGTTAATCGTAGATGATTACGAACCTGGCTCCGATGTCGATCCCGAGGACGTGAGGATATTCGATGAAGGGCTTACGCGGGTGGAGGTGAGAACGGATGGATCCTCTCGCTCGATTGTAATTCCTTTGGATTGTGATTTGTTGGAGGATACGGTGAGCATGGTCCCCTCCTTGCGTCTTTTTCTTCTCTTTATTGGTCTTCCTCTTACTCTATTTTCTTTTTCAGACTTTCATTTTGGAGATCGAGAATGCCCGTCGAGAGGAGAGGCGGAAGGTCATTTTTCAGAAGATAGCTTCGAAGTATGTCCGTTATCGTGAAAAGTACCGTGACATGCGTGCATGGCTTAGGGCAGGTGGTAACCCCCAGTCCCTTAGAGAAGAGTTGGATCAGAAGGACGAGGAGCTTGTGCAAACTATTGGCAGGTGTAGTGAGCTTGAGGGGTTGCTTAGGGCCAAGGACGAATAGCTCGAGGTGAGCAAGGGGGTCGTGGCCGAATGCGTCGACCTTCAAGCACAAGTGACGACCTTGCATGCTGAGCTTGAGCAAAGCTCAATTAGAGTTGCCGGTCTGAGTAGTGAGTTGACTGAGAAGGTGGCCGAGTTGGTGAGGTCCGAGGAGGCTCTGGTAGCGGCTATGGGAAAAATGGCGACACTAGAGAGCGTAATCCGTGTCCTTTGGTCTGAGAGTGAAATCGATGTGGAAACGACCATGCTGAGGGAGACAGGGCTTGATGAGCGGATTGGTGGGCTTGAGAAAGAAGTTGAGAGCCTAAGTGAGCAGGTCGCCGCCCTTGAGGCTGAGAAAGCACAGTTGTTGGTTCGACCTTCTTCCTCTCGTGCTTCCGCTTTTCCCGACGTTCCTCGTGATTTATACGAGATGTGGATCCATGCTGAGGCAAATCTGGACATATATAGGAGCTTGATGGCGGCGGGGAAGGTTCCTGAGGCCGACTTCAAAGATGCCCGTGTTAAGGCACGTGATGCCAGGCTTGTCTGTGGTTATGACCCCGCCACGCCGGGGAACGGCGATGATGAAGAGGACTTGGACGGCTTGCATCCGATCCTTGGTATGATGATGAGTATGTTGATGGCACGGGAGAAGGTGGAGATGGTGCTGCTGGGCGGGGCGGTGAAGGTGGCGATGGCGCAGGCGGAGATGATGTGGCGTGGTGATGCAGTGTGATTTTCTTGTACTTAGTTTTTTGCTCTTTTCTCTTCTTTTTTTTTGGGGGAGGGGGGGGGGTTCTTTTTGGCCCTTTGTAAGATATTCTTTATTTTGGAATGGATGAGTATTGTCTTTTTTCTGTATGTTTTTGGCTCTTTTCATTTTTTCGTATGCTTTTTTCCTTTGTAAGAGTTCCTGACTTAGTTTATGTTACCGAGGTCAAATGTCGATTAATTTGAGCGAGGTCGAATGCTGGTTGATTCGAACAAGGTTGAACGTTAATAAATTTCGAACGAAGTTGAATGTTAATGAATTCGAACGGAGTCGAATGTGAGTCGATTCGAGTGAAGTCGAATGTGAGTAAATTCGAGCGAGGTCAAATGTGAGCCGAGTCGAACGAGGTCGAATGTAAATAAATTCGAGCGAGGTCGAATGTTTGACATTTTAAGTTATTCGAACGAGGTCGAATGTAAATAAATTCAAGCGAGGTCGAATGTGAGTCGATTCGAGCAAGGTGGAACGTCTGACTCTTTAAATGATTTGAACGAGGTGGAATGTAAATAAATTCGAGCAAGGTCGAATGTGAGTCGATTCAAGCGAGGTCAAATGTTTGATCCTTTAAGTTATTCGAACGAGGTCAAATGTAAATAAATTCGAGCAAAGTCGAATGTGTGTCGATTCGAGCGAGGTCGAATGTCTGACTCTTTAAATGATTCAAATGAGGTCGAATGTAAATAAATTCAAGCGAGGTCGAATGTGAGTCGATTTAAGCGAGGTCGAATGTTAGTCGATTCGAGTAAGGTCGAATGTTAGTCGATTCGAGCAAGGTCGAATGTCTGACTCGGCGTAATGTATGAACTTGGTGGAGATAAACTCATGCGTGCATATTTCGCTTTGTTTATACATTCATTGGAGAGGTTTACATATATTGGAGAAGTTTACATACGTTAAAGTTTGCATGTTTTCTGAAGTCCCAGTCTATCTAGTCCCTTCATCGGTCGACCTGGAAAAGTAGTTGATAGGTTGAGCGATGAACTTAAAACTCTGAGACGCTCTCTTCGTCGCCTTATTAAAAACCTCCCCGAGAAAACCCAATTGGGACAAAACTCGGGTAAGGGAAAAAAGAGTACGACTCGAGAGACGTCTATCCTTAGAAGTTGAAGTATTTGAGGTGGGCGGCGTTCCAATTGTTTGGTAGTAATTTTCCTTCCATTGTTTCCAGTCGGAATGACCCTTTGCTTGCTGCCTCCGTGATTTTATATGGGCCATCCCAATTGGTTCCCAGTTTGCCTTCTCGTGGGTCTTTGCATGCTTGTGTTTTGGCTTTGAGTACGTAGCCCCTGACTTTGAGTGGCCTGATTTTGGCTTTTTTGTTGTAGTACCGCTCTGCCTATTGTTTTTGAGCTATCATTCTTATGTAGGCCATGTCTCTTCGCTCTTCGGCTTTATCGAGGTCTTGCCTTCTGTTCTCGTCGTTGCTTGGTCCACTTTCATTTGAGTATCTCGGGCTGGGCTCCCCGATCTCGAGTGGTATCATTGCATCAGTACCATATACTAGTGAGTATGGAATTTACCCTGTGCTCGTCTTTGGCGAGGTGCGATATGCCCATAACACTTCTGATAGCACTTCCGGCCACAGTCCCTAGGCGTTTTCGAGTTTCTTTTTCATGATATTCAATATTGTTTTGTTGGAGGATTCTGCCTGACCGTTGCCTACAGGTGATATGGCGTGGAGAGTATTATTTTTATGTGCCATTTTTCGAAGAACTCGGCAGTCTTTTTTCCAGTGAACTGGGGACCATTGTCGCAGCTGATTTCTTTGGGGATGCCGAAGCGGCATATGATGTTTCTCCATGTGAACGTGATTACTTCTTGTTCGCGTATTTGGGCGAATGCACCTGCTTTTACCCATTTGGAGAAATAGTCAGTTAAAACTAAAATGAATCGTACATTACCTCGCCCTGCCGTGAGGGGCCCGACGATGTCCATTCCCCACTTGATGAAAGGCCATGGCGAAATGACTGAGTGAAGGTGTTCGCCCGCTTGGTGGATCATGGGGCGTATCTTTGGCATTGCTCACACCTTTTGACGAAGTTGGCGGCTTCCTTCTTCATCGTGGGCCAATAGTAGCCCGCCCGTATGAGGCATCTGACGAGAGCTCGGTTGCCAGTATGAGCTCCGCAGTGGCCCTCGTGTACTTCTTCGAGGACTCGCCGTGTTTGATTCGGCCCTAAGCACTTTTCTAGGGGGCCGCCAAATGTTCTTTTGTACAAGTCGTAATTGACGACGCTGTACCTGGCCGCCTGCATTTGAAGCTTCTTAGCTTCTTTTTTGTCGGGTGGGAGCAGTTCGTCCTGCAAGTATGAGATAATACGATTGCGCCAGTCCCAAGTCAGGTTTATAGAGCGTACCTCGATTTGGTCTAGCGATGAATGGAGGAGAGTGACCACGTCCTCCTCTCCGGTTATGCTTTTGGTAGCCACTGCCAATTTGGCGAGGCCGTCCGCTTCGATGTTCTGCACTCGAGGTATTTGAATGGAGGAGAGTAACCGTTGCTCCTTAATTTGGAAATTCCCTATGACTTGATTGACAACGAGTTGCGAGTCGCATCGAAGGATGACTCATAGTGCTCCGTATTTGAGTGCTAATTTTAACCCTGCAATCATGTCCTCATACTCGGCCTCGTTTTAGTCATATCATGGCATCGTATGGATTGGCGAACCACTTTGCCTGTTGGGACCTTGAGCACGAGTCCCAATCCAGATCCATATGCGTTAGAAGCGCCATCGGTGTACAGTACCCACAGGTCGCGTACTTAGGTAGAAGTAGTGCCGGTTTCCTTCTCGACTTCGGAATTTATCCTCGCACTGAAGTCGGCGACAAAGTCGGTAAGAACTTGCAACTTTATCGTTGTTCACGGTTGATAGATTATATCGTGCTCGCTCAACTCTATAGCCCACTTGGCCAATCTGCCCGACAATTCGCATTTGTGCAGGATACTTCTTAACGGAAAAGTCATGACCACCGAGATGGGGTGGCACTGGAAGTAAGGTCTAAGCTTGCACGAAGCTACGACCAGGGCCAAAGCTAACTTCTTGAGGTGGGGATACCTCGTTTCAGCGTCGACCAAAGTTTTGCTAATGTAATAGATCGGAGATTGCGTACCTTTATTTTCTCATACCAGGACTGCACTTACTGCGACATTGGACACGCCCAAGTAGACGAGGAGGCGTTCTCCAAGTTCTGCCTTAGCGAGAAACGGTGGCGAAGATAGGTAGGCTTTTAGTTCTTTCAAGGCGTTGATGCATTCGGTATTCCATTAGAGTCCATTATCCTTTTTGAGTACACCAAAAAATTTGTGGCACCTATCGGAGGACCGTGAGCTGAATCTCTACAAGGCGGCTATTCGGTCGGTCAGCTTTTGCACTTGTTTTTTGGTAATTAGATTTTCTGGGTTTCCTTCTATGGCATTGGTTTGGTCGGGATTGACCTCGATGCCTCGTTGTGATACTAAGAAGCCGAGGAATTTCCCATATGTCACGCGGAAAGCACATTTCTCGGGGTTTAATTTCATGCCGTACCTTCTGAGTATGTTGAAGGCCTCCCTCAAGTGGTCGATATGGTCTTCCTTTCTTTTTGACTGGACCAACATGTCGTCAATATATACTTTCATGGTCTTGCCGAGTTGTTCCTTGAACATTTTGGTCACCAGCCTCTACTATGTTGCGTCCGTGTTTTTTAACCCGAACGGCATCACTCTGTAGCAGTACGTCCCCTGATGGGTGATGAAGGTGGTTTTTTCCCGGTCCTCCTCCTTCATGAGGATTTAGTTATAGCCCGAGTAGGCATCTAAGAAACTCAGCAGTTCGTGCCCGGTTGTGGCGTCGATGAGTTGGTCGATGTGAGGTAGCGGGAATGAGTCTTTTGGACAGGCTTTGTTTAGGTCTGTAAAGTCCACGCACATTCTCCACTTGCCGTTCTTCTTTTTCACCATGACTACATTGGCGATCCACTGAGGGTACTTCGATTCTTTGATAGAGTCGTTCACTAGTAATTTCTCGACCTCTTCATGAACTGCGTCGTTTAATACCGAGTTGAACTTTCGTCTGATTTGTCTTACTGGGGGGTAAAATGGGTCGACCTTCAACTTGTGAGTTGCTATTTCCTTTGGGATACCTGGCATGTCTGCATGGGAAAAAGCGAACAGGTCCACGTTATTTTTTAAGAATTGATGAAATTTACCTGGATCTTGGAGTTTATGGCCGATGAAAGCTTTCTTGCTGGGGTTGTCATCGTCTAATAGGATGGGGTCAAGGTCCTCTACGGTTGACCCCGTGGCTTCTATGATTTAGGGTCGCTGATGACGTCTTTCGTTCCTCGCCATCCGACCCAGTCTTTATTAATTGCTATGCTTTCTCGGATTTTTCTTTCAACTATTAGGTGTATGTGCAATCTTGGGCGATGCAGTAGCATTCTCGAGCCATGCGTTGCTCTCCCCCGATGCTGAATACTCCCCAGGGGGTGGGAATTTTAATGACTTGGTACAAACTGGAGGGAATGGCTTTCATGGCGTGTATCCATGGTCGGCCTATGATGGCGTTGTACGCCGTATCCTGGTCCATGATGTGGAACGTGGTCTCTAAGGTGATGCCGCCGGCCAGGACGGGAAGCGTGATTTCTCCATATGTCCGCTCAACTGCATTGTTAAATCCTGTTAGCGTGATACAACGTGGCACTATCATGTCCTCGAGCTTCATTTGGGTGAGAACTCGAGGATGGATGATGCACGCGCTGCTTCCATCATCGACCATGGTACGTCTTACATCAGTATCAAAAACACGTAAAGTAATAACAAGGGCATCATAGTGTGGAAAGACCAAACCGTGGGTATCCGACTTATCGAAGATGATACTTTCTTCGAGTTCGTCATACCGTTCGTGGGTGATTGACCGCTTGAGCTTGTGAGTGGTGGTGAACTTCATGCTGTTGATAGATTCGTCGTCGCCTCCCCCGTGATCGTTTGAATGGTCCGAGCTGGGGAAGGTGGTTTGGGCGGCCCCTGCTGTTCTCGCCCTCGGGCGAAGTTGGCCCTTCCTCGATCTCTCATCAACTCTTTTAGGTGTCCTTGGTAAAGCATGTTCACGGCCTCTTATATGAGGGCGATGCAGTCCTTGGTCTTTTGACCTCATTCCTGGTGTAATTCGCAGAGGGCGTTTGATTTTCTGGTGCTCGAGTCGGACTTCATGTGGCCATTTTACCTTTGGGCCGAACTTTTCCAATGCGCAGACTATTTCTGAGGGGGAAACACAAAAATTGTGAGCTGATAACAAGGGGGCATACCTCTTTCATTTCGGTGGGTTCCCGTTCGCGGTCTGGATGGACCTTCGTCGTGGCTTGGAGGTGGCATGAAGGTGCCTCTGACGTAAGGCTAATGTCTTTCTCAATGAGGTCGTGACCTGCTAGATCTCTTTTGTTGTTGTTTCTTCGGTCTTTCATTGACTCCATTTGGACCGAGTTCAGGCGCTGAGTAGGCCCGTTGAGATCATCCTCGTCGGCTCTTACCTCGGCACAGTAGGCATTGTGTATCTCATCCCAAGTGGTTGGAGGGTATTTCATGAGTCGACTTAGCAATTCTCTGGTTGGCCTCGACCCACTTCTGCTCAGCCCATTCTGAAAAGCGGCCACTGCCATTCCTTCAGATACATTCGGAAGGCTCATTCTACACGGTTGAACCGTGCGAGGAAATCCCTGAGTCCCTCGCCAAGAGATTGCTTGATGGCGAATATGTTGTTCACCCTTGCCTCTGCTTTCTTGGCCCTGGCATGGCCGGTGACGAACTTGTCGGCCATTTCTTTGAATGTTTCTATGGAACGCGCAGGTAACTGTGAGTAACAAGTCAGGGCCCCCCCGGTTAGAGTCTCTCCAAACTTCTTCAGCAATATGGATGATACTTGTTCTTTTGCAAAGACGTTGCCTTTCACTGCAATGACATAATGGGTCCCGTGATCCTACGGGTCCGTCGTGCCATCATATATTTTCAAATATGGCTGCATCTTGAAAGTTTTTGGTATAGCATGTGGTGCAGCCTCGTCACTATATGGTTGTTCCACAAACCGGCCAGCATCCCGTTTTGGTAGGAATTTGGGGTGCCCGGTATCTTATCTACCCTTTCTTGATGCTCCCTCATTTGGTCGCAGAGTGATTTGTTCTCGTTCTCAATCTCTTCCATTTTTCTAAGAATGGAAGTGAGGGCGTCGTTACCTGCATCATTGACAGGTTGAGCGATACCTGTCGAGGGAGGTTGGGTGTGTTGCTCGTTAGTTGTTGTGGCGACGTCGACTCGCACACTCTCTCTGCTCACCCTCTTAGTGGGTTTGTCTAGTATATTGTTCAGTTTATTCGCTAGCCATGCTTCCAGTAGCTTTTTTACCGCTGGTGGTGCCTCTGCCGTGGTGGACGTAGAGGCTCCTTTTCCATGAGAAGCGGTAACGCTGACATGAGGAAGGGGTGAATCACTTCGCCTGGGTGAGGCGCCTGGTGTCACATTCTCCTCGTCCTCTCTGTGAGCTTTGTTGATAGTGTTTAGGAGATTGGCAATGAGATCGACTATCACCTTTCTCTTTTCTTCTCCATTGCCTGCCATGTCAGATCTGTGCAAATGAGATACGAGACCGTGCAGAGTTTTGTGTTTTTTTTAGATCTAGAAAAAACTAAAAATCCTCGCAGACGGCGTTAATTATTTGACCAAAAAGTGTTAAACCTTTTTGTTAAACTAATTAAGTAAATGATAATAGGTAAATTCTAGTTAAATATAATAATTCCTAGATCCAAGATTGATGGGTGGTAATAACCTGTAAACCGCATTCAAAGATATTTAAAGCCAAAAACTATTTTAATGATATTCTTGTGAATAAATGAAGGAATGAAGACAAGCAATAAATATGATGAATGGCAACAGCCGTAAATAAAGAGAATAATTCACCCAAATGTATAACGAGGTGGATGATCCTCTTTCTGACAATGATGTAAGATATCCAAACGTGGGAACATCAAATACTTTATCGGATCTAGTGTGGGAAAGCTTGGAACAACACAACAAATCGAATCTTGTATAAAGATAATGTTTGTAATTATGTGGGAGTCAACTTTTCTAGAGATAGCTTATCAAGATAGAAAATTAGATCATCTTCTTTCTCTCTCTGTTCCTACTTATATGGGACATTCCCCTTACCCACTGAATGTACAAATAAAGAGAATATTCCTTTGAATTTCCTTTAGAAATATCTTATTGCTAAACTAGCCGTTTTGGCCGATTTGAGTGCTCGACCTTGACATTCGCTGCTCGGTTCGCCAGTGTTGCTTCTTAAGCATGACATCGGCCTAATTCATTCTTAATCTCCCTATTTCAAGCAAGGTCTCTTCGATTAGATTTTGACCCATACAACTATTAAGTTAGAAATAAGGAACAAAAAATAAGTATTACGCGGACAGTCAGTATATATATAAATATATATATATATATATATATATATATATATATAATCATCGGGTAATATTGGCATACAATAATAGGTAACTTTTTATATCAAGTTTGATATGGTAATCTGGAAATTAGAGTAAGAATTTGCTATAACCAAGCAAAATACACTGAAAATGTAAAGAATTTGTACACTATCAGCGTATTTAACTTCAATAAAAAAAATCAAAAACTATAGAAATACTCATTTTCAACATTTATGTTGACTTATTTCAATAGTAAGAATTATTGAACAACCAGTTGGCTCTACTTCTTTGGTAGTTTTTTCACGCAGATCTTGCATGAACGCGGGATGCTTTATGCACCGGGCTGGCCTTTTTTGGTTGCATATAGCTGCGTTTTGCTGAATTAAATTTTTTTATTTAAAAAGGGAAAATATTACAAAATGGCAGCTGTTTTATTGTATTTAGCGGTGCTTTGGTAAATAAACTTATAAAATTGCGGCGGTTTGTTGCATTTATCGGCGATTTTGTTGCATTTAGCAGCAATTTAAAAAGAGAGGGAAAATCAATTTCCAAATAATCCTTCCACTTCACTGCTCTTACTCTTGAATTTCTAAGTAATCCCTCCACTTGATTCATAAATTTCAATTTAAAAGGAGAGGGAAAATCACATTATCTAATGTTACACACAGAGGGGAGTCAGGATTTCAAGCTTATGAGTTCGTGATTTTAGTCGCCTTAAGTTATTGAGTTCTAAATTAATAATTTGTACATATTTAATGAACTTTTAGAGACAAATACAAAGTTCGAACCAAAGCTATTGGGTTTGACCGAACTTGCTCTCGACTCTAGCTCTGCCCCTGGTTATGTTGGACTTTTAAGCCATTGGGCTTTAAAGATGAGTAGTGTGAATTGGGTAATTGAGGGAAATTAAATGGACTGGGTTGGGCTTCGAAAACTGACCCGATTTATTTAGTTAAACTAGTTGACCCAGTTTAATAAGTAACGTTAAAAGAACGTATCTTCCTATCAGATGTCTGTTCACAGTGAACAGACAACATACCTTTTCACAAAGCCAACAATTGCTTATAAATTCAGAAACCACAAAATCACTTTCCCCCTCTCTGCAAGTTCGTTAATCCAAAAAGTCTTGAGCTTTCTTGTTCCTTGAAAATTGTAAGTGTGATTCTCTCCGCTCTTTGAGTTCGTTGGTATCCTGCTTCTAGTATTGCCACTATCGCAGGAAGGTTTATTCCGTTTTATCCTGGGAGGATTTAATCCATTACCTTGGCAACTGTGAGGGAGTTAAAATTCCTTAAGGACACACAAGCAAATTGTGGACTCGGAATTATTTATTCTATTTCTTCTTCCTCTTGTTTTTCCTTAACAATGTTGATTTTGATTAATACACGTTTCCTAACAGCTTAAGGAATTTTTTATTTTTTTTTAAAAAAAATCCGGCAGCGTGGTTTTGCACTGTTATTGCTGCGTTTTCTGGACAGCAGCGTGTCTTTGTGTTTAATTGTGTTTGCTGCAGGTTTTGTTTAATTCTGCAGGTGTTTGTTTTGAAACGATTTAAAGAGGAAAAAAAATATATTGTGATTTGGAATAAAGGAAAAAGAAACATCGTTTACTGCTGCTTCATATTCTGTTCCTTGAAATTTGGTTTGTTTAAGAATAAAGGAAAAAGGAACAAAATCGTTTACTGCTGCTTCTATCCGATTTGGTTTCAATCGCTACTTGCTTCTGATTGGTTAAAATTTTATTATAGGTTTAAGAGACACTTTTGGTGTTAGCGTTAGTTTCAGTTCGATTGCTAGAGTTAATTTTATTTTGATAACAACGTTTCAGTGCTGTTTTACTTTGGACAGCAGTAGCAATTTAATCTGATTTTGCAGTGTGTTAATTTCTGCCGCAAGTTTAATCTGTTTTTGCAGCAGTATTTTTGCATTAATTTTGGAGATTAAAGCTTAATTGCTTTATACTCCGATATATTTTTTACTCCGGTTTAAAGAATGTAAAAACTTTACCGGGGTATTAAATTTGAATACGGTTTGAAGAATATAATAAACTTCACCGTTTATGTTTTGAATGTTTGGTTTGGTATTCAGTTTGAAGATATAAACCTTCACTGATTTTGAAAAAAAAGTTCTGTTTGTTGCCAACTTTACAGAAAAATGGCAAATGAGGACCAAACTAATGCTAATGGAACGGGTGTTACTGTAACGAGTGTTGCTGCCTCGTCGAGCCGTTCAACTCCTGCTCATGCTATGGCTCCAGCAGAAAAACCCAGAAAGTTTTCCGGTATTGACTCCAAACGTTGGCAAATGAAGATGCTCTTCTATCGTACTACGTTGAGTTTGCAGCGATTCATCAAGAAGGATCCTCCGGTCATGGCTGAAGGCACTCCGGATGATGAACGACTTGTTGTAACTGAAGCATGGAAACATTCTGATTTCTTGTGCAAAAACTACATTTTGAGTTGTTTGGAAGATATCTTGTACAATGTCTATAGTGTCATGGAAACTTCAAAAGCGTTATGGAATGCGCTTGAGAAGAAGTACAAGACTGAGGATGCCGGACTTAAAAAGTTCGTAGCTACAAGGTGTTTGGATTTCAAGATGGTTGACACTAGGTCGGTCATAACTCAAGTCCAAGAATTACAAGTCATTGTGCATGACCTCCTTGCTGAAGGTATGACCCGAATTAATAATTTTATTAATAAGATATATCTTATTATTAATTATGAATTTATTATTGAAGGTATGGTCATAAATGAGGCCTTTCAAGTCGCTGCTTTCATTGGGAAGTTACCTCCGCTGTGGAAGGACTTTAAGAATTATCTAAAACACAAGCGTAAGGAAATGACGTTTGAAGACTTGATTGTTCGTTTGAGGATAGAAGAAGACAACAAAAATACTGAAAAGAAGTTACGTGGCAACTCGACAATAATAAGGGCTAACATTGTTGAGGAGGCACCACAAAATAAGAAGAGAAAGAAGGCTTCTGGACCAAAGAATTACCCAAGCAATAAAAAGTTCAAGGGTAATTGCCACAACTGTGGAAAGTCTGGGCATAAGGCCGTGGACTGCCGTGCACCAAAGAATGATGTACAAAATAAAAAGAAGAAGAAGAATCAAGCAAACATGGTTGAAATTGTTGAAGAAATAGAGGACTTGTGTGCCATGTTGTCTAAATGCAACTTGGTAGGAAATCCTAAAGAATGGTGGATTGATTCTGGAGCCACCCGCCATGTTTGTGCTAACAAGGAATTATTTTCTTCTTATGCCCCCGCAGGACCCGACAAGACAATTTTCATGGAAAATTCGTCTATGGCCAAAATTGAAGGAGTTGGCAAGATTGCGTTAAAGATGACGTCGGGAAAGATTGTGACTCTAAACCAAGTTCTCCATGTTTCAGAAATTCGCAAGAATCTTGTGTCAACCGCACTTCTTGTCAAAAATGGATTCAAATGTATTTTTATTTCTAATAGTGTTGTACTAAGTAAGAATGATATGTATGTAGGAAAAGGTTATCTGAATGAGGGCCTTTTTAAGCTAAATGTAATAGCAGTTCCTATCAATAAAGTTAATGCTTCTTCTTACTTACTTGAGTCAAACACTTTATGGCATGCACGCCTAGGTCACGTCAACTTCAAAACATTGCGAAAAATGATAAATTTGAAAGTATTGCCAAAATTTGATTGCACTAATTCCAAAGGTCAAATATGTGTGGAATCAAAGTATGCTAAGCATCCCTATAAGTCCGTTGAAAGGAATTCAAGTCCTTTAGACTTAATTCACACAGATATTTGCGACATGAAGTCAACACCATCTCGCGGTGGGAAAAAGTATTTCATTACTTTTATTGACGATAGTACGAGATATTGCTATGTTTACTTACTTAATAGTAAAGATGAAGCAATTGATGCTTTCAAGCAATACAAGAGTGAAGTTGAAACACAACTAAACAAAAAGATCAAAATGATAAGAAGTGATAGGGGTGGCGAATATGAATCTCCTTTTGAAGAAATATGTTTGGAAAATGGCATTATTCACCAAACAACTGCCCCTTACTCTCCACAATCTAATGGAATTGCGGAGAGAAAGAATTGAACGTTGAAAGAGATGATGAATGCATTATTGATAAGTTTTGGTTTACCACAGAACTTATGGGGGGAAGCTATACTTACAACTAACCGAATAATCAACCGTGTACCTCATAGTAAAACACAGCCCATTCCTTATGAAAAATAGAAAGGAAGGAAGCCCAGCTTGAAATACTTCAAAGTGTGGGGATGTTTAGCTAAGGTACAAGTTCCTAAACCTAAAAGGGTTAAGATAGGTCCAAAAACAGTTGATTGTGTATTTATTGGATATGCAACCAATGGTAAGGCATATCGTTTTCTGGTTCATAAATCAGAAAATCCTGAGATTCACGTTAATACGATAATAGAATCAGATAATGCTGAATTCTTTGAAACTATTTATCCGTATAAAAAGGAAAGTGAATTGTCCTACCAAAAGTCAAAAGACCTCGGGAGGAAACAACAGATGATATGCCTAATGAGGAAAATCTGAGAAGAAGTAAACGTCAAAGGACATCCACTTCATTTGGTCCAGACTTCCTGACATTCTTGCTAGAAAATGAGCCTCGAACCTTCAAGGAAGCAATGTCTTCGTCAGAAGCACAATATTGGAAAGAGGCGGTCAATAGTGAAATAGAATCCATATTGAACAACCACACCTGGGAATTGGTTGATCTTCCTCCAGGGAACAAAACTTTGGGTTCTAAATGGATTTTCAAAAGGAAAATGAAAGATGATGGTACTATTGACAAGTATAAGGCAAGACTTGTTGTCAAAGGATTTAGACAACGAGAAGGTCTTGATTATTTTGACACATACTCGCCGGTAACAAGAATTACATCTATTCGGATGTTGATAGCTTTAGCCGCGTTGTATGATCTTCAAATCCATCAAATGGATGTTAAAACAACCTTCTTAAATGGTGACTTAGAGGAAGAAATTTATATGCACCAACCTGAAGGGTTTGTGGTTCCTGGGAAGGAAAATAAGGTGTGTCGACATGTTAAGTCACTATATGGACTAAAACAAGCACCGAAACAATGGCATGCAAAATTTGATCAAACAATATTGTCAAATAGATTCAAGATTAATGAGTGTGATAAATGTGTTTACATTAAGGACACTCCAAATCATATAGTCATTGTTTGTTTGTATGTTGATGATATGTTAATAATGATCAAAGACATTGCCAACATACAAGCTACTAAGCGTATGCTTGCTAGTAAGTTAGACATGAAAGACTTAGGAGTCGCCGACTTGATTATAGGAATTAAAATCCAAAGGACTCCTCAAGGTCTAGCTTTGTCACAAACTCATTACGTGAAGTTGGTACTTGAAAAATTCAAATATTTGGTATTTAGAAGTGCAAGAACTCCAATTGACTTGAACCATAATCTTGTAAAAAATAAAGGTGAGAGCACGTCTCAATTGGATTATGCTCGTGTGTTGGGAAGCCTAATGTACATAATGAATTGTACACGTCCTGATATAGCTTGTGCGATAAGTAAACTTAGTCGATTCACAAGTAATCCCAACAAGCACCATTGGGTGGCAATGAAACGAGTTTTGGGATACTTAGAATATACCCAAGACTATGCCTTGCATTACAACAAATATCATGTGGTTATTGAAGGATATAGTGATGCAAATTGGATCACCGGCTCAACAGAAACAAAATCCACAAGTGGATACGTGTTTACTGTTGGCGGAGGAGCAGTATCATGGAAGTCATCCAAACAGACATGCATAGCTCGCTCTACAATGGAATCAGAGTTTATAGCTTTGGATAAAGCCGGTGAAGAAGCTGAATGGCTCCGAAATTTCTTAGAAGACATTCCATTCTGTCCCAAACCTTTGGCTCCTATATGCGTACATTGCGATAGTGAGGCTGCGTTAGGACGTGCAAGGAGCGTTATGTATAAAGGAAAGTATCGTCACATAAGATGCAGACATAGAACCGTTAGACAACTACTTTCTAGTGGAATTATCACAATTGATTATGTAAAATCAAAGGATAATGTGGCGGATCCGCTTATAAAAGGCCTAACTAGAGAGGGATTTGAGAAATCATCTAAGGGTATGGGACTATGGCCGAGGACAAGTCATCATGGCGATAACTCTACCTAGATTTTTGGAGGTCCGAGATCTAGGTTCAAGGAGCGCAAACAAAGTTATGCATGACCGGTTCAACATTGTCAAATATAATATTTTAGTCCATTCTCGTGAAGACAATGTTCAGTAACAAGGATAAAATATTAAGACATTTTTTAATGATTACCTAAGTTGGATGTGATTTTTATCAAATAGTGTAAATCTATAGGATTACACGTTTAGGAATCACCTATGTAAATGTGAAGTGTAAGCCGCTTCAAGGAGAATTCTGTAAGGTCGATTCTCTACGCACTTATGAGACCAGGCGGTGTTCATGGCTGAAACGAACACAACAATGAGAACCAAAAGACGGTTAAGGATCGATTATGTGACGTATGGTTATTTAGGTATACACCAAAGTTCGACGGTTCAAAGATATCAAATCTACCGATTGACCGAGTATATCCGACATATGTTCACTATGGAAAGTTCAAAGGGAAACCTACTTATCCAGATGCGGTCGATCTTTTCTTGCGAATCACACAGTTTCCATGTATGTTTCTTCTTTATATAGCCATTCCCCATTCATGTGGGGGATTGTTGGACTTTTAAGCCATTGGGCTTTAAAGATGAGTAGTGTGAATTGGGTAATGGTGGGAAATTAAATGGACTGGGTTGGGCTTCGAAAACTGACCCGGTTTATTTAGTTAAACTAGTTGACCCAGTTTAATAAGTAACGTTAAAAGAACGTATCTTCCTATCAGATGTCTGTTCACAGTGAACAGACAACATACCTTTTCACAAAGCCAACAATTGCCTATAAATTCAGGCATGGCTTCCATTCTCAAAACTCAGAAATTCAGAAACTACAAAATCACTTTCCCTCTCTCTGCAATCGTTAATCCAAAAAGTCTTGAGATTTCTTGTTCCTTGAAAATTGTAAGTGTGATTCTCTCCGCTCTTTGAGTTCGTTGGTATCCTGCTTCTAGTATTGCCACTGTTGCAGGAAGGTTTATTCCTTTTTATCCTGGGAGGATTTAATCCATTACCTTGGCAACTGTGAGGGGGTTAAAATTCCTTAAGGACACACAAGCAAATTGTGGACTCGGAATTATTTATTCTATTTCTTCTTCCTCTTGTTTTTCCTTAACAATGTTGATTTTGATTAATACACGTTGCCTAACAGGTTACACAACACAATGTTCATAATCATGAAAAAAAAAACAAGAAAAAGTATTAGGAAAAAGAAAGTGATGGACTAAACCTGAATGCCCAACAGAGAAGATAAGTAAACAGCACAGTAGAAAAGTACAGAACCATTGCTCCCTTTTTTCCGGGCAATTTACATATTTGGCTAGTCGGTAAAAAATAATTGTATCACTAGTCAAATATATATAAAATTATACACTGATTATGTAAAAAATATGTATATAATACATTAATATATAAAAAAAAATTATATTTTGCCAGCTATTATTTTCGGGAACGACTAGTTTTTCATCTCTTTTTTTCTTCTTGTAAACTTTGTACTAAAACTCTCCTTCGCAGAAGCCTAACTGTACAGAAAAGTACTCGCATCATTATGTGAAGATAGAATAATGATTTTGTCCCTCTCATCCTGAGCAAAGGATTAATTGGTTTTGTTTTAGTTTAGATTAAATCCGAACCAACCCAATCATGAACATTCCCAGATCCAAATCATTTTTGGTTGGTGATATATCATATATGATTAAGGAGATTCAATGTCCCATTCAAAAGGTAAACGAGGTATTGTTTCTTATCAACTTAAATGCTCAACTCAAATTGAAAATGCCAATTAAAAGGTAACAAACTTTGGCAATTTGAGGACCAAATAATTGTGGTGAAAATTGAGGACCAAATAAGATAACATAAACAATATGTAATGGTAAGTACTCGACAATTCTTCAAAAGCGAAATTGTATACAGGTGCTTACACTTTCCTGAGGATTCTTAGACCCTTCGGTCTTAAGTGTACATCTCTGTAGCTTGTATTGCCTACATAGGGTAGAAAAGAATGCTTTGCATAAACATCTCAATGTCCAAAATAAAAAGAACGAGGGGAAGAATCAACGAGGCGAGTATTCTCGAAGATAAAATCGTGACGGAATAAGCATGAGGAGAATTCTAAACTCGAGATATGCAAAACAAAAAGACTCCCTGGGAGATGGTATTCTTTGTTTTAGGTCTTGATAGATTTTTCTATCGATTGAAGTTATTACGCTGGCTGATTAAATCTCTCCCTATAATCAGAGATAACAGGTTCGAGTCCTGAAAATAGAGTTGCCTTTATTAGGAAACGCTGTATCCCCAAAGTATTTTCCAAAGCGGATAACGGATATGGTGTGGGTGTGTGTGTGGTGGGGGGGGGGGTAGGGGGGGAGGAAATCACCCTTTCGGTTTAGTGGTGTTGTTGAGTGGTTAGATAGACTCTTTCAGAGATGCTACTACTAGCATATCATTCTCGGTATCTTGTACAACAAAAATATTACTATTTCATTGTATAATTGAGATTGTCTTATTTTATTTTGGGTGTGCCAACAACAACATTAATATTACATTGTTTTAACTAAACTGAGTTTCATAATCAGTGCTGCATATTCTACTCAAGAATCATGTCATACGTTCTGACTTTGTGTATTTGTTTTAATTGAGGTAATTAGTTGACCTTGCATTGATAAAGAGATGCAATTCTAATCTTACAGGTCGTTTGGCTGGTGGAATTAGAGATTACAATCCCGAGATAAAATAAGAGATTATCTTATCTCACATTTAGTTATAGGTACTAATTTCGCGGGATATTCTTGTCTATCTCATCCAGTTAACCAAACGACCCCTTAATATTTGGAAGCTTATCTCACATTTGGTTTGATTTTCAGAGCCATTTAACGTAACTAATATACGTTGACAGTAAAAATTAGCCAATTACATGTAATGTTTTGCAATATGTAGTCGTGGATTTATGGTGTAAGGCTGCGTACAAGAGACCCTTGTGGTCCGGAATTCCCCGAATCTCGCGTATAGTGAGAGGTTAGTGCATCAGACTGCCCTTTTTTTATAAGTTAAATTCTTTTCTGCGTAGTTCAAGATTTCTAAGATCTCTAAAAAGTACTTCGTTCTTTAAAACTTGACCAAGATTTCTAAGATTTGGCGAATCTAGGATTCAGCCTCTATAGATTCAATCTTTAAGATATTTAGCGTTAAACCTATTATATTCTTAAATTTATGGATACATATTCAGTATTTATTGTACTTTTAGCAAATTTTTATACGTAAATTTATGCTCGTGTTAATAGTACTGAATTCGGATGAACCTGATACTCCTAGGTTACATCCGGCCATACTAGTATAGACTTCCTAATAATAAAAATAGTGGTAGTATTTATTTCGAGTGACATTTCTTAGTTTTTCTCTCATTACACTTTTGTATAGGTCCAAATTTGGTGACCACGGTAACGGATAAGTAAGACAAAGGACGGGGTCGACCATGATATAACGATTGAAGGTTGTTCTCACAAAGGCTGGTGCCAAAAGCGGGCAGCCGAGATGAGAAAGTAACGGTAGCATAGGTTCAGAAGTGGACAGAAAGAATATTCCTTTAGATATTCTTTATGCTGTACTTTTTAGGGTTTTGGGGAATATCCCTTATAAATAGAAAGAGATAGGAAACAAAAGGGGGATCTGCTCTTTTTGACAAGAACATATTGTAAAGGTTGACAAGAGAATATACGAAAAAGTTATCTTATTCATTGATTTATTCAAGCACATGTTGTTCAATCTTTATCCATAAATCCCAAGATTCCACATCCATCTTGACTTCTCACTTTTCCACGTCGCAGACAGAGAAAAAGAACATCCCAATCATATGATAATTGGGTGATCGATCCTTTCCCGTTACATTTATTGTCATTATTTACATTTATTACATATTTATGCTATCATATTTATTGTCAATCATAGTGTATTAAATTCGTTATTTAATGCTCTTGAGCGCTACTCGTTACACAAGTGCTCTATTTTATTCGGTCTAGAATTTATTAAGTTCAACTAAGATTCGCCCTTTAACTCATTATTAATTCGTTTAGCACTTATTTGCTCAAAAAATTTTGGCGCCGTCTGTGGGGAAGTTTTAGTTGAAATTTTAGTTCCTTCTAGATCACAAAAAGACAACCATCTCTTCTTCGTTTGTACAAACTAACGATGGCAGGAAAAGGAGAGGCAAGACAAAAAGCCATAGCAAGTGTCACCGCCAACATTTTGAACACCATCAACGAGGATGATAGGGAAGACAACGAGAATGTGACACCAAACGCTACGCTCAGGCAGAGTGACTCACCTTCCCCTCATGAAAGTGTAACCGCTTCACGCGAGAGAGGAGCGTCAACGTCCACGGCCAAGGAAACACCACCATCAGTAAGAAAATTATTGGAAGAATAGCTGACGAGTACTCTGAATAACATACTCGACAAACCCGTTCAAAGGGAGAATAGAAACACCGCGGAAGCAGATACCACAATGATCACCGGCGAACAGTACGCCCCCAAATAGGTAACACTTTCACCACTGTTGATGCAGGCAATGACGCACTAACAACCATTCTGAAGAAAATGGAAGAAATGGAAAACGAAAACAAGGCACTCCGCGACCAGATGAGGGAGCATCAAGAAAGGGTCGATAAGATACCGAGCGACCCAAAGTTACTACCAAAACGAGACGTTGGTCGATTCGTCGAACAACCGTACAACGAGGAAGCGACTCCACATACCATTCCTAAAACCTTCAAAATGCCACCGTAATTGAAGATATACGACGGTATTACAGACCCCGAAGATCACATCATCCATTACGTCACAACGATAAAGGGCAACGACCTTTCCAAGGAGCAAGTACCATCAGTGTTACTGAAAAAGTTCGGCGAAACCTTAACGGGGGGAGCCTTAGCCTGGTATTCACAACTACCGGCACGGCCAATAGCAACGTTCGAGGAAATGGCCGACAAGTTTGTCATCGCCCATGCAGGGGCTAAAAGGAAGAGGTCAGGGTGAATGATATATTCGCTGTTAGGCAATCGCCTGGCGAGGGACTCAGGGACTTCCTCGCCCGGTTTAACAGGGTGAGAATGAGCCTACCAAATGTATCAGAAGTGATGGCGGTAGCAACTTTCCAGAACGGGTCGAGAGCAACCAGAAAGTTTTTAAGTAGGCTCATGAAATACCCTCCCACCACGTGGGAAGAAATCCACAATGCCTACTGCGCCGAGGTGAGAGCCGATGAGGACGACCTTAATGGTCCGACCCAACGGTTGACATCAGTTCAAACGGAGTCGAGAAAAGATCGTCGTAACGGCGGTCGAAGAGATCCGTCAGGCCTCCGTCTCAACCGAGAAAGACATCAACCTTACGTCAGAACAGCCGTCCCACCGTCTCCTCGACACAAAGAAGGGCCATCTAGGCCACATACAGGGACTCAGCGAAATGAAACAGGTATGCCTCCAGTCTTATATGCTCACAATTTTTGTGTTTCCCCTTCAGAAGTAGTGTACGCACTAGAGAATCTTGGCACAAAGGTGAAATATCCACAAAAGATGAAGTCCGACCAAAGTACTTGAAAGTCGAACGTCCTCCGTGAATTTCACCAGGAGCGGGGTCACAAAACTGACTACATAGCTCTACGACAAGAGGTAGTAAACATGCTGAACCAAGGGCACCTGAGGGAACTGAAGAGCGACCGTAGACGAGCCAACTTCGGCCGCGAATGTGAACAACATGAGGGCCCTCCCAAGCCACCCTCCCCCGCCCGCACCATTCAAATGAAACGATCAACCATGTGAAGTTCACCACCACACACAAATTGAAGCAGTCGGTCACCCACGAACGGTACGACGACCTCGGAGACAGTATTATCTTCGATAAGTCAGATATCGACGGTTTGACTTTCCCACATTTTGATGCTCTTGTTATTACTTTTACGTATTTCAGATACTGATGTGAAAAGAATAATGGTAGACGACGGAAGCGACGTGTGTATTATCCACCCTCGAGTCCTCACACGAATGAGACTCGAAGATAAGATAGTACCACGTTGCATAACACTAACAGGTTTTAACAATGCAGTTAAGCGAACCTCAGGGAGATAACGCTACCCTTCTGGCCGGGGGCGTTACCCTAGAAACAACGTTCCACGTCATGAACCAAGACACATCTTACAATGCCATCATAGGGCGGCCAAGGATACACGCCATGAGAGCTATCCCGTCAAGCCTATATCAAGTGATCAAGTTCCCTACTCCGTGGGGGATATTCAGCATCCGAGGCAAACAATGCACCGCCCAAGAATGCTACCGTATCGCCCAGGATTGCACATATACTCAACAGCTAAAGGGAACAGACTCAGAGGCATAGAATTTACCAAAGTCGGGGACCGGACTTGACATACAAACAGACGTCATCAGGGACCCCGACATCGTGGAAGCCACTGAGTCAATGGTAGGAGACCTAGATCCCCTCCAACTGGACAGCAGCGACATCATCAAAAAGGCTTACATCGGACATAAACTCTCAGAATCAGGTAAATGCCATAAGTTTTTAATTGACAATGCCAATTTGTTCGCCTTCTCCCATGCAGATATGCCGGGTATCCCGAAAGACTTTGCCACACACAAGTTGAACATCAACCCACTCTACCCACCAGTACGGCAAATAAGAAGAAAATTCAATGCCACAATCAATGAGGCGGACAGTGATGAAGTGGATAAGCTACTCGCCAACGGTTCCATCCGAGAATCAAAATACCCCCAATGGGTCGCAAATGTGGTCATGGTAAAAAAATAGGAAATGGTGGATGTGCGTGGATTTCACAGACCTAAACAAGGCATGCCCAAAGACTCCTTTCCTTTGCCTCACATCGACCAGATCATCGACGCAACAACGTGACACGAATTGTTAAGCTTCTTGGACACCTACTAAGGTTACAACCAAATCCTCATGGAGGAGGAGGACCAAGAGAAAACTAATTTCATCACCCATCAGGGAATGTACTGTTATAGAGTCATGCGATTCGAGTTGAAGAGCGTAGGGGCAACGTACCAAAGGTTGGTCACCATGATGTTCACAGATCAACTTGGCAAAATAATGGAAGTTTACATCGATGATATGTTGGTCAAATCAAAAAGTAAATAAGACCACATCGCCATATAAAAGAGGCCTTCGGTATATTAAGGCTATACGGCATGAAATTAAGCCCTGAAAAATGTGCCTTCAGCGTAACATCGGGAAAATTTCTCGGTTTCTTGGTACCACAAAGAGGCATCGAAGTCAATCCCAATCAAATCAAAGCCATTGAAGGGATACCTGAAGTGTTAACCAGCAAGAAACAGGTGCAAAAATTGACTGGCCGTATAGCCGCCCTGTCAAGATTCATCTCACGGTCATCCGACAAATGCCACAAATTCTTCGACGTGTTGAAAAAGACAACGGGCTCCAGTGGAATTTAGAATGCATCGATGCCTTGAGAGAACTAAAGGCATACTTGTCCTCACCCCCACTGCTCGCCAAAGCCGAACCTGGCGAACGCCTCCTGATATACTTGGCCGTCTCAGAAGTAGCGGTAAGCGCAGTCTTGGTCCGCAAAAAGAAAGGTATGCGATCTCCAATTTATTATATTAGCAAAACACTGGTCAACGCCGAAACGAGGTACCCCCACCACGAGAAATTGGCCTTGGCATTGGTCATAGCTTCACGAAAGCTTAGACCCTATTTTCAGTGTCATCCCATATCGGTGGTAGCGACTTTCCCCCTTCGGAGCATCCTACATAAGCCTGAATTATCGGGAAGACTGGCCAAGTGGGCCATAGAACTGAGCGAGCACGATATAGCATATCAGCCGCGAATAGCGATAAAATCACAAGTACTCGCCGACTTCGTCGCCGATTTCAGTGCCAAAATAATGCCCGAGGTCGAGCAGGAAGCCTCTCGTACCCCTTCTGGGCTACCCGACCTCTAGGTCCTATACACCAATGGCGCATCCAACGCGTCAGGATCTGGACTCGAACTCGTACTCAAGGTCCCAATAGGAGAAGTTATCAATCAATCCATACGGTTCCCCGATATGACTAACAATGAGGCCGAGTATGAGGCCGTAATTGCAGTTAAAGCTAGCTCTCATATACGGAGCACGACGAGTCATCCTCAGATGCGACTCACAACTCGTCGTCAATTAAGTTACAGGGACTTTCCAATTCAAAGAGCAGAGGTTACAAAAGTACAGGTAGAAATTCATAAAATACTGCCAGAATTCGATGAATGTCGACTCGACCAGATACCTCGAGCACAAAATACCGAGGCAGATGGCCTCGCCAAATTAGCAGCAGCCACAAAAAATATCACTAATGAAAACGTGGTCACCCTCCTCCACTCGTCAATAGATCAACTTGAGGTACATTCCATAAATTTGACTTCGGACTGGCGCAACCGCATCATGACATATTTGTAGGAGGGAGTACTCCCACAAGACAAAAAGGAAGCCAAAAATCTTCGAATGCAGGCGGCCAGGTATAGCATCATAAATCATGACCTATACAAGAGAACGTTCGGAGGCCCCTTGGCGAAATGCTTAGGGCCGAATCAAACAAGGCGCGTGCTCGGAGAAGTACACGAAGGCCACTGTGGTGCCCATACAGGCAACTGAGCCCTTATCAGATGCCTCATTAGGGTAGGATATTACTGGCCCACTATGAAAAAGGAAGCCGCAAATTATGTCAAGAGGTGTGAGCAGTGCCAAAAGTACGCACCTATGATACATCAAGCGGGCAAACACCTCCACTCTGTCACTTCGCCACGGCCGTTCATCAAATAGGGAATGGACATCGTCGGACCCCTCCCAGCGGGGCGAGGTAAGATACATTTTCTTTTGGTTTTAACTAACTACTTTTCCAAATGGGTGGAAGCAGGTGCGTTTACCCAAATACGCGAATAGGAAGTCATCACATTCATATGGAGGAACATCATATAATGTTTCGGCATCCCTAAAGAAATCAGCTGTGACAATGGGCCCCAATTCACCAGGAAAAAGACCACCGAGTTCTTCGAAAAATGGCACATCAAGCGAATACTCTCCACGCCATATCATCCCGCCGGTAACGGTCAAGTCGAATCCTCCAACAAATTGAACATCTTAAAGAAAAAGTTCGAGGACGCCAAAGGGTTATGACCAAAATTGCTACGAGAGGTACTATGGGCCTACCGCACCACGCCAAAAACGAGCACAGGCAAAACTCCATATTCACTAGTTTACGGGACTAACGCCATGATACATGTCGAGGTCAGGGAGCCTAGCCTGAGATACTCCAATAAAAGCGGACAAAACAATGACAAGAACAGGAAACAAGACCTCGACGAGGATGAAGAACGAAGAGACATGGCTTACGTAAGAATGGTAGCCCAAAAACAACAAGCAGAAAAGTACTACAACAAAAAAGCCAAAATACGACCGCTCTAAGTCAGAGACTATGTTCTCAAGGCCAAAACACAAGCGAGCAAAGACCCGAAAGAAGGCAAACTGGGAACCAATTGGGACGGGCCATACAAAATCACGGCAGCAACAAGCAAAGGAGCATTCCAACTAGAAACAATGGAAGGAAAACTACTACAAAACAATTGGAATGTTGCCCACCTAAAATACTTCAACTTCTGAAAAAGGACGCCCCTCATGTATGATTCATTGCCTCGCCTGTCGACTGCTTTTCCAGGCCGAACGATGAAGGGACTAGATACATGGAAACTTCTCCAATATATGTATGAAAAGGACATGTATAGTATTCTCCAGTGAATAAAATAAAGCAGCATTTTGTACTCTCCAGCAAAATATTCTCCAATGAATGAAATAAATCAAAATTTTTACTCGCCATCAAGTCTCTTTTTTCGCACTTAACATTCGACCTCGCTCGAATTACTTAACATTCGACCTCGCTCGAATTACTTAACATTCGACCATGCTCGAATTACTTAACATTCGACCTCGCTCGAATTACTTAACATTCGACCTCGCTTGAATTACTTAACATTCGACCTCGCTCGAATTACTATACACTCAACCTCGCCCGAATTACTTTACACTCAACCTTGCTCGAGTTACTTTAAGATCTGCGATCGACTACGCCAAAACATTACACACAAGCGGCTGAAAAGCTAGGGACTTCACCGCATAGCAAACAAAAATGACACTTCGGAGATATACAGCAAAAAGGTAATCATTCCATTACAACTGTTATATTACAAAACTTTTTACAAAGGGCCCGAAGACGCCCTCACAAAAATAGCAAGGCAAAACAAAAATAAATACAACAGCTCTACGCCGCGTCATCCCCTTCGGCGTGCTCGTCATTATACCAAGAATCGGAGGCGAGCCTGTCCGCATCATCATCGACATCGTCCCCGCTAGGTGTATCGAGATCATAACCACAGGCTTTACGGGCCGCACGTGCTTTAACACGGACACCCTTGAGCTCTGCCTCGGAAACCTTCTTGTCAGCCTTCAGGGACTTGTACACATCAAGCTGAGCCTCGGCATGAACCCACATCTCATACAACTCCCGTGGCACGACGGGATCAACAGAAGTATGAGACGGAGATGGCTGCGACTGCCGTCGCACTTCCTCGGCCTTCAAACTAACCTGTTCATTTAATCTGGACAACTCCGCCTCCAGATTTTAGATCCGCTCTTCTAACCTCGCTACCTTGAGCGCCGACGTCTCCACCTTATTATCCCGCTCAAACCTACAAACACGGAGGGCATCTTCCAAGGCCGCTATTTCAGATATGGCGGCCAACCTGCCTTTTTCAGCACGAGTCAATTCGTTGACTTTTACGTTCAACTCGCCCCTCAGATCGACAGCATCCGCTTCCCTTGCCTAAGCTCAGCAGTTAAAGAAGCCACCCACACTTGAAGATTAGCGTTCTCGTCCATCACCCCCTTGCTCACCTCGAGATCATCATCCTTGGCCTTAAAAGCTGCCTCAAGCTCTCTGCATTGACCTATGGCCTTTATCAGCTCATCATCCCACTCCTTCAGCTCTTCAACTTTCCGCGCCAACTCTTCCTCTTTCTGTTTAAGCCCGTCGTGAAATAGATGAAACTCGCTACCTTGGGTGAAGACATCGGCCATCGCACGGTGCTTGGTACGGTACTCTTTGTACTTAGAGGTCACCTTCTTAAAAACCGTCGTCCTCCGCTCATCCCTCCGGTCGCACTCGATCTCCATGATGAGAGTCTGACATGCAAAGGAAAGAAAGTCAGCATAAGCAGATTACGCATGCGAAACAAATCCTAACAGGAAAAGAAAAAAACCCTTCCTCACAAAGCCATGCCAGAAATACTGATGGGTTTTCAATGTCTTAGCTTTATGTTTTGATGATCTAACAAACTTACTGACAAAGAACCAGATAGGGAACCTGACACACTTGGTACACATTGCTAATCAACGGACTCCAGCTAATGTGAATTGCTACAATTTCAAAAGATAGGGAACTAACACATGGACATGATGTCTTGTGTTTCCCTGATAGCAGTACGAAAGTCAATTATGTACAGCTGGAAAGTGGCTGCCTACACTGTACACAGAAACAGTGCAGCACAGTTCTGCAGTCACTTGTCCTTTGACCAACCTAGTGATTCATCATTCATGTGATGTTATCCAAGTTGTATTAACAAGAGTATTACAACAAAACATCACTTGAACACTTGAGAATTCACTTCAAGTATTCAAGCCATCTGATATTCGTGCATTCAATTCTCAAGAGCATCAAGAACAAAGTTTAACGCTACTACGGACCAGTTCCTAAATCTAGTATTTTGTTGTCCTTAGTTGAGTTGTAACTTTGTAATTGTTCTTCATTGTGATTCCTAATTTGCTTAGCTAGAAGCATTGCTTAGGAACCCCTTTGTAAAACCATAAACCCTTTGCGTTTGTGTCGTGACTAGAGTTAGTCATGAGTTGAAGTCTTTGTAATAGGTGTATTGCAAAGTGGCTTGTAATAGGTGTATTACGAGTTAGTGAGGGATTAAGAGTTTAATTCCTAGATTGCATAGGTTGTAATCTAAAAGTTGCTCATAATGAAGCTGAAATCCTACCGGTGTAGGTCGTGATCTTTTTATCCCCTTGAACAGGGAATTTTCCACGTAAAACTCCATGTCTTATTTACTTATTGTTTCATTAATGTTCTCAGTGGAAACTCATAGAGGGCCTGGTACTCTATAGTTTAGTGGAATCATATAAACGATCAATTAGTATCAGAGCGGGTTCCTCCTATCAGGCTAACACCTAGGAAGAATCCTATGGCAGCTCCACCAAATTTTGAAGAAGGTCAATCTACATATAGACCACCAGGTTCAATGGGCAGTACTATGGGTGGTGGAAGACAAGAATGCATGATTTTATCATGGCTTAAGATTCTGAGTTGTGGGATGTCATATGTGATGGTCCTTATATCCCAGAGATCTTCCATTGACGATGCCAAAGAGTAGGAAAGAACACATTGACGCAGATAGGAAAGCTGTAGAGAAAAAATTTCGTGCCAAGAAAATCTTGGTGTGTGGCATAGGACCTTACGAGTACAACAAGATCTCAGCTTGTCAAAACCGCCAAGGAGATGTGGGAAGCTTTGCAAACAGCACATGAGGGAACCACTCAAGTAAATCAATCTAACATTGATATGCTCACCATCGAGTATGAACTCTTTAAGATGAAGGACGATGAATAGATTCAAGATATGCACACAAGATTCACTTCTATCATAAATGAGTTACACTCGCTTGGTGAAGTCATTCCCAGGAACAAGCTAGTGAGGAAGATTCTTAGTATCCTGCTAGTTTATGGGAGAGTAAAGTGAATGCTATTACTGAAGCAAAGGATTTGCAGGAGCTGACCATAGACGAGCTAGTTGGAAATCTGAAAACCTACGAAATGAAGAGAAAGATAGATAGTGAAAGAAGAGAACCAAAGAAGGAAAAGAACCTGGTACTCAAAGCTGAAAGCAATGACTCAATTAAGGAGGACAGTGACATGGCTTACTTAACCAAAAGGTTTCAGAAGATGGTCAGAAGAAATGGAGGAATATTAAAAAAGGTCAACTCCAGCCGACCAAAAAACTATGACCTCTGCCATAAATGTGGAAAGCCAGGGCACTTCATCAAAGTTTGTCCTCTCATGAAGCAAGAACACTCCAAATACAACCCTGATAAAGCAGCAAAGAGGAACCCGGTTCCTGACAAACACTTTAAAAGGAAGAGATCTGCTGATAATGTGGTGAAACAAGCTCTTGCAGTATGGGGAGATTCCTCCAGTGAGTCTGAAGAAGAAACTGATGCAGGTGACAGTTCCATGATGACAGTTGAAAGTGAAGGAAATGAATATGATTCTATATTTGCTTTGATGGCCCAATCAGACGATGATGAAGAAGATGCCAATGATGAGGTAAACTTCAGGGATGTTCAGAGAAATCTGAAATCCTACTCCCCTAAGAAACTCATGTCATTAGCAAATGTATTAATTAATGCCTATCATAGTCTTGTAGAAAATAAATATGCCTTGACCTTAGAACTAGGAGAAGCTGAACAAACTAGAGATGATCTGGTAGTGTGTGTAGTTGATCTGAAGGAAACCATAAGCGATTTGGAAAATAAAAAAAAATGTTTTAATTGAAAAAATTACTAGTATAGAACATGAAAGAGATGACTTGGTGGTTGTAGTTGTTGACTATAAGGAAACCATTGAGAATTTCAGTAAAGAAAAAGAGGCCTTAATGGAGAGAGTGACTGCGATCGAGGAGGAGAGAGATGACCTCTTAATAGTGATTGCAGACATGAGGGAAACTATAGAGGGACTAGGAACTGAGCCTAGACCTGGAAATTCTGAGAAAGGAAAAGAGGTATCTAGTGAGGCACACATTAAGCTTGAAAACGAGGTGAAAGTTGTGAGAACTAGCTTCTATGGAATCTGAGAAAAACAAACATCTCCAAACTAAACTGGAAAGAGTAAAAAATGATCTTGAAAAGTCCCTTAAGTGGACCTGGTCCTCGGAAGCTATTACTGCCATATATGTTAATAATGGTGGAAACAGGCAGGGAATAGGGTTTCAGAGGGAGAAAACTCCTTACAACCCCCATAGCAAGTATGTTACCGTACCGAATAATTGGCTGTGTACCCACTATGAGAACGATGGGCATTTCAAGAAAAATTGCCAAGCCAGGGTCCAGTCTATTCAGAAAAACAAAGTGTTTGCTGAAAAGGTAACTACTAAAAAGGGACTAGGTGCCACCCATAAAAAACACATGTTACCTGCATGGACCAAGAGAGTTCTTATTCATCCACTTGCCTACTACAAGGGACCCAAACTTGTTTGGGTTCCTAAAACTAACTATTGATTTCCTTGTGCAGGGTATAGTGATAGGAAGCAGTCAACAATGGTTCATGGATAGTGGATGTTCAAAGAACATGACTGGAAACACCATGGACTTTCTTTCACTCAAAGCCCTGCAAGGAGGGAGTGTATCCTTTGGTAATGGGAAAAAGGGGTACATTCTCGGAGTTGGAAAAGTCGGGAAATGACTCACTCACTCAATTGAGAATGTGTACTATGTCAATGGTCTTAAGTACAGTCTTCTGAGTGTTTCTCAGATTTGTGATAAAGGAAACAAGGTGGAGTTCTTGTCCAAGATATGCACAGTTACAAATCTGGTAACTGGTGAAGTGGCACTTGTGGCCAAACGATACAAGAACATCTATGTTGCTGATTTCGAGTCTATACAAAGTGGTGATCTGAGTTGCTTGAAAGTTGTTGATGATGATGCTGAACTCTGGCACGGAAGATTGGACCATGCAAGCTTCTCTCTTCTGAATAAACTAATTCAGAAGGACCTGGTCCGTGGTCTGCCCATGTCAAAGTTCAAAGAACAGAAAGTCTGTGATGCATGTGCTAGAGGGAAGCATGTGAAGTCCTCATTCAAGTCTAAGAAGGATGTTAGCACCTCAAAGCCACTTCATCTCCTTCATATGGATCTGTGTGGCCCTATGAAAGTGCAAAGAAGGGGAGGAAAAAGATACATCTTTGTGATAGTGGATGACTACTCCAGATTCACTTGGACTCATGTTTCTTAGAACAAAAGATGAAACCTTTGAGGTATTCCTGGCCTTTGTGAAGAAAATCCAGGTGAAGGAGTCTAGAGTAGCATGTATTAGATCAGATCATGGAACAAAATTTGACAAGGCCAAATTTGATGAGTTCTGTAACGAAAATGGCATTACCTACAACTTCTCAGCCCCAAGAACTCCACAGCAAAATAGAGTTGTGGAAAGGAAGAATAGAACTCTTGAGGAAATGGCAAGAACAATGCTGATCGATAGTGGGATTGCAAAGAACTTCTGGGCTGAAGCTGTCAACACTGCCTGCTACTTGGTGAACAGGTGCATGATCAGATCTCTCCTGAACAAAACCCCCCTATGAGTTGCTGAATAGAAGGAAACCCAAGCTGACTCACCTAAGAACATTTGGGTGCAAATGTAGTTCTCAACAATGGAAAGGATCAGCTTGGTAAATTTGATGCCAAGAGTGATGAAGGAATCTTTTTGAGGTATTCTTCTCAAAGCAAAGCTTACAAGATATACAACAAGCGGACTCAGTGTGTTGAGGAAAGTGTTCACATAATCTTTGACGAGTCTTATCCCTCCTGTGAGAAAATCAACAAGGATGATCAAGATTGGGAACCCTTACTGGTTCCAGGTGAAGTCATCGACATGACAAATGGAAAGGCAGACATGATGAGTCAAGTGAAGGAGCCAAGTGGAGACAATGCAGCTTCTTCCTCAAGGGAACCAGGTACCACAATTACAACCACAGAAGCGGAAGAAAGAGTGGTTGATGCAGTGCAAGGTACTCCACAAGTAGCTGAGAGAAGAATACAAGGGAACTAGTTAGATCTGCCCAGCTTCTCTACAAATGAGCCTCAAATGCCCAACTGGAAACACAAAAGCTCTCATCCTCTTGACAACATAATTACCCCTCTAGATTTTAGAGTGCAAACCAGATCAAAAGCCAAAAATTCACTTGCCTTCTCATCTTTTCTTTCCCAAATAGAACCCAAAAATATCAAGGAAGCCTTAAAGGATGCAGACTGGATTACAGCCATGCAAGATGAGTTGCATCATTTCGAAAGGAACAATGTATGGCACCTGGTACCTAGACCCTCAGATCGAACCATCATAGGAACCAGGTTACAATCAGGAGGAAGGAATTGATTATGATGAGACATTTGCTCTGGTTGCTCGCATGGAAGCTATTAGAATCCTAATCGGTTTTGCATCTCATATGGAATTCACTCTGTTCCAAATGGATGTCAAAAGTGCATTTCTGAATGGACTTCTTAAGGAAAAAGTCTATGTAAAGCAACCTCCAGAGTTTGAATGTCATGAACACCCTGAATATGTGTTTAAACTGGACAAGGCATTGTATGGGATGAAGCAGGCTCCTTGAGCTTGGTATGAAAGACTGTCAAAGTTCCTCTTAGAAAATCGTTTTACAAGAGGGAAAATTGACAACACCTTTTTCCTGAAGAAACGGGGAAGGAACCTGCTCGTCGTTCAGGTATATGTTGATGATATTATTTTTGGAGCACCAGTCGATTCACTGTGTGAAGAATTTGCAAAGCTCATGGGAAGTGAGTTTGAAATGAGTATGATGGGTAAGTTGAATCTCTTCTTGGGTCTTCAAGTGAAGCAGTCCACAAAGGGTACATACATCTGCCAGCAGAAATATATCAAAGAGCTCCTAAAAAGGTTTGATATGGAATCATCAAAAGTGATAGACACTCCCATAGCCACTGCCACTCGACTGGACATGGATGAATCTGGCTCTTCTGTGAATCAAACCAAGTATAGAGGCATTATTGGTTCTTTTCTCTACCTCACTGCCAGCAGACATGATATTGTCTTTAGTGTGGGGCTATGTGCAAGGTTTCAGTCATAACCCAAGGAATCTCATTTGAAGGCTGCCAAAAGAATTTTGAGATTTCTTAAGGGAACACATGACCTGGTCCTGTACTACCCCTCAGGTGACAACTTTAATCTTGTTGGGTATGCTGATGTTGACTATGCTGGTTGGACATGAAAAGTACTTCTGGAATGGCTCACTTTCTAGGATCTTGTCTCATCTCATGGGGCACAAGGAAGCAAAACTCAGTGGCTCTTTCAGCAGTTGAAGCAGAATATGTAGTCGCAGCTTCCTGCTGTGCTCAGCTCCTATGGATCAAACAGCAATTGGAAGATTTTGGTGTGTTTACTGACTGTGTGCCTCTTCTATGTGATAACACCAGTGTACTCAACATGTCCAAGAATCCAGTTCAACACAAAAGAACCAAGCACATTGATGTGAGACATCATTTTCTGAGGGACAATGTGGAGAAAGGGCTTATCTGTATGAAGTTCTGTAGTACAGAAGACCAAATTGCAGATATCTTCACCAAAGCATTGAGTAGGGAGCATTTTGAAAGAAATACGGTGAAGCTGGGGCTATTGAAGCCTAATTGAGAACCTACTCCCATCAGTTGGCTATGAAAGTCACCTTCAAGTAATATTAGCTAAGGTGTTTTTCGGCCAAGTCTAACTCACTTTAATACCTTTGCAGGTAGACACGCATGATGATTATAGAAGCTGTAGATGCATTGCATGGGCGGTAAAAGAGGATTGAAATTTTCAAAGACAGGTCACGAACCTGGTTCTTGTATCAAAGGTTAGTGGTCCTGTGTATTCTTTAATACACATCTTTAAAAGGTGCAAATATCAACTGCCATGTCATCCACCTTTTCAGACTCTGCTGTCACGTCTTTTCATTTTAAATCATTTCCATCTCCCTCTGAAACGTTGCAACTACCCACACACTACCGCCGTTTCAGAACCGGTTTCTATCTCTCTCCCTCATAATTATCTTCTCTCATTAAAACCCTCTATTTTCCTGACCGATCATATTTCTCTCATCAGACCTTCTCCAAAAATTCTCAATTATATCTCTGCAATGGATGACAATCACTCGAAAATCCCTTCCTCAGTAGAAGTTAACCCAGAGAAAACCCTTGAGTCCTCCGTCCCTGATGAACCATCTACCACCATTCCAGTCTCAACCACTGAAAACACCTCCAACCCATATTTCCCTACACCCCCTTGTTCTAATGCGACTATCTCAGACCTCTCCCTCCCTCCAAATGATGAGGACTCAGAAACCCCAAAAATCGATTATCTTTCATCCTTATCGACTGAGATTCTCACCGACCAAGGCAAGGATGGAGAACAGGGTAAATCTCCAAAGTTAGTAGAGGTTTCAGGGGCTAGGATTGATCAACCTTCCACCATTCTTGCTTTAGATTCTGTGGTGTCCATGGAGTCTCTAGAGGAGGAAACCGTCGCAACCATTTTTGTTGTATCTGCAGGTGGAATAGTGCATGAGGTAGTCTCTGGTGTACCCAAGTCTTAGAGGGATGAGACACATGGGTTAGTGGAAGAAGGAGCCGTGGTGCTGTTTGAAAGCTCTGCACCAGCAGAAACTACTGGGACTTCTCGTGAAGGACCTGACCCCTCTCCGGAGGAAACAGGTCAAGGATCCCCTTCCCAGGTCAGTTCTGCTCCTGTACCTTCTCCACACTTTGTTGTTGAGCCCTTGGAAATTCTGGTTCCTGAGATGAGGTCTAGTGATGAGGAAGATCAAGACAACATTGCTCTAGATGCATTTATTGTCAAGCGAAGGCTAGTAATCACTCCTGAATCTTCTACCAAGCGGCCTACTACTAGGTTGCAAGCAAAAGAGGCTTATGAGACTGCCCTCCAAAAGAGCAAAAGGAGCAGTAAGAAGAAAAAGAAAAGGTTGGTGAAAAATTGAGAGGTAATATGTGACAAAGATGTCCCTATGGTGGAAGTTGATGAGGAAGCAACAGAGGAACCTAGTTCCTTGGTTAGAAGGTCCCAAAAGAAGAAGCACTCTGCTTCAGTGGAAGCCGTTACAACCCCCAGTTCAAAGTTGAAAGTTGTTGAGAAAAGTGGAAAATCAAAAGATATTGTGAGTGAACCATCATTTTTTGATGAGGATGTTTTGGACAAGTCTAGTGGAAAAGAAAAATAAAGTGTTGTGAAGTCTGGAAAGAGAAAGTTGGAACCTCTAAAGTAACCTGGTTCTGCAAAGAAAGTGAAAAGTGAGACTAGGTCTGCTAAGAACGTTTGAGTCATCAAAAGGTCTTGTTGAGTCGCACTTTTGACCCAGCAATTTCTGATATGGCTGGCATGAGACAAGTAATTGAGATGGTTGAGTTTCAACGGTGGGGGCATTTATTCCAAATGGCCCAAGGTGTATGAGGATAAGGTCCAAAGCTTCTATTCCGACCTCTTTCCTATTGACACTAACCATATTTGTGCTTTAGTTAATGCGATGGATATTATATTTGATTTTTCTTTGCTTGGGGATATTCTGAAAGTCCCTACTGTTGGTCTGTCTACTGTGAAGGATGTGTGTGGGTCAAACTTCAGAAATGATATCATGAAGGATAATGCAAACTAGAAAGGGGAACGAGTTCACAAGAAAGCCTTGCTCCCTGTTTATCAGTTGCTCTTCAAGCTGGTGAACAAGGTTCTTCTACCCCGCGTTGAGAGGAGGTCCATGACTTCCGGGTCTGCTTTGTATCTGATGGAGGCACTGGATGGATTTACACATGTGAGCTTGCCTGCCATCATGATTGAGCATATGCAGAAGGTGGCAACTATCAAGGATGGAAACCATGGTCTTCCATATGGGTTTTTTCTTACGCATGTTTTTAAGTTCTTCAAAGTGCCAATGGGACAGTGCAAAGTAGGGACCAAGAAGCAGACCTTTTCTCAAACAACTTTGGAGGAATGTGAGTGTATCGAAAAGAATGGAGGGGCAGGCAGTACTTCGACAATCTCTCAGCTCATTCATGCTCAAAACAGTGCAACTGAGGAGGTTCAAAAATTGAAGGCGAGGAACGCTATCCTAGAAGGTACGCAGGCCCAAGGGGCCTTAGGGTCAAATGAGGAAATAGCTCGTTTGACAAAAGAAAATGCTGATCTTAGGGCACAAGTGGAGAACCTAAAGGAGAAACTGCTAACCGAGCAAACATCGGCGAATGCCCGAATATATCTTGTTCTTCAAACCCTTGCTGCAGCTTCCAAACCCTCTCCTCCTAGTGTCCCTTAGGCAGCCCTTTCAGTGACCAGTTTCTGGATTTTGTGTTCTTGTTTTTGATGACTTGGCAATTGTTTTTGTTTCTTTTTGTGATGTGTATGGAATGAACCTTTACTGCTCCCAATAAAAACAGTCCAATCTTTGTCTTTGTTGTATAAGCAAAGGCATATGTTTTATATATAAAAACTATCCTCTTTTGCTATCTAATGTTTATGTTTCTCTGTTTCTCTCTTCTATCATGTTGTGTGCTCATATGTGGCATGAGTAAGCTAGGCTAGAGTTCTTTATGATGATTGCATGCTTGTGTATTTTTAATGATGCCAAAAGGGGGAAGTACAATTGAAACAGGAATCTGATTAAGGGGGAAGCATAAAGTCAGGGGGCACTTGTGAAGTTCCTCTTGCTTCATCTGGTTATTTCTGTTCTAAAAATATGTTATCAATGTCTAAGTTTGTCATCATCAAAAAGGGGTAAATTGATGGGTATTCAATGTCTTAGCTTTATGTTTTGATGATCTAACAAACTTACTGACAAAGAACCAGATAGGGAACCTGACACACTTGGTACACATTTCTACTCAACGGACTCCAGCTAATGTGAACTGCTACAACTTCAGAAGATAGAGAACCAACACATGGACCTGACCTCTTGTGTTTCCCTAACAGCAGTACGAAATTTAACTGTGTACAGCTGGAAAGTGACTGCCTGCACTGTACACAGAAACAGTGCAGCACAGTTCTGCAGTCACTTGTCCTTTGACCAACCAAGTGATTACATCATTCAAGTGATGTCATCCAAGTTATATTAACAAGAGTATTACAACAAAACATCACTTGAACACTTGAGAATTCACTTCAAGCATTCAAGCCATCTGATATTCGTGCATTCAATGTCAAGTGCATCAAGAACAAAGTTTAACGCTACTACGGACCAGTTCCTAAATCTAGTATTTTGTTGTCCTTAGTTGAGTAGTAACTTTGTAATTGTTCTTCATTGTAATTCCTAATTTGCTTAGCTAGAAGTGTTGGGGACCCCATTGTAAAACCATAAACCCTTTGTGTTTGTGTCGTGACTAGAGTTAGTCATTAGTTGAAGTCTTTGTAATAGGTTATTGCAAAGTGGCTTGTAATAGGTGTATTACGAGTTAGTCAGGGATTAAGAGTTTAATTTCTAGATTGCATAGGTTGTAATCTAAAAATTGCTCATAGTGAAGTTGAAATCCTACCAGTATAGGTCGTGGTTTTTTTATCCCCTTGAGCAGGGATTTTTCCAAGTAAAACTCCCTGTCTTATTTACTTACTTTTTCATTAATGTTCTCAGTGGAAACTCATAGAGGACCTGGTACTCTATAGTTTGGTGGACTCATATAAAATATCAAATACTCCGCAATAGCTCTGCGTCACTCATCGCCTGAAGCGACGCGTTCTCAGAAGCGGCGCACAAGGGGGCGAAGGACGACACTGCCTGCTCAGAGTTCGCCAGAAGATCGTAACCCACGGGAATGATTACGTGTCGGTTAGGACCCCCCGTCCTCACTTCCACGTGGGTATTTCTCTCCAAAAAGGCCCGCACCTCTTTGGGATCGATGTCCGAGCCTGAACCATCGTCCTCTACGAGTTACGTTCTATCTCCTCCGGCCGCCGCCGATGCGCCACCTTCAACGGCCCGTGCAGGCTCCCCGCCTTGGTATACCCCCTCGGCCCTAGGGGACCTCCCCGCCATAAAAATGGCCCCTACGTCTGGCATAAGTGAGGACGCCGCTCCCGAGGCAACGACCCTCTTCTTTTCAATGCTAGTGGCGACGGTCTTTCCAAGTTCCATTCTCCTCCTCTTTCTCGATGGCGACTCCTCTCCGTTGGACGACTCATCTACAAGGTGGTAGATAGGCTGGAAGAGATCTTATCCCGTACAGCAACACTCCGAGGAGGGGAGTCCCTAGTTGACAAAGTTTGAGTACGACCTCCACAGGCGGACTCGGCCAAAGTAAATTGCATACCTGTCGATGCAATGGCCTGGAGAAATGCCGGCACTGGAGCTTTCTTTTCGGAAGCCCGTCGACCTGTCACTACAAAGAGGTCATATCAACAAATAACGGCAAACAGTAGAAGGCCGAAACAAAAGTAACACTTACTAGACAGGACCTTCGGTCCAAAGCATTTGTAGAAAACTGCCCAATCTCGAATACCCGCCATGTGTGGTAACACGTGAGCCACCCAGTCTTCAATGCCGACGACGGGAAAGGGTGCATGCCTCTCAGCTAAAAAAACCAACACAAAGTAACCACAAATGAATGAAAAACAAAGGGACGAAAGAAGATAACAAGCGTATGCCATCAACACCTATTATTCTACTCCTCGGGAAATCCAGCAGGGTCCGAAACCAAGTGCTCGGTTTTGATAAAGAAGTACTTGTGCCAAAACTTTTGATTCGTCTTATCGTCCATTTCAACTATCAGCCCTCTGGTCCCGCGATGTCGCAGGTGTATCATAGTGCCTCTGTAAAAACTTGGTGAAAACAAGTGTAATAGGTGGCGCATATCGACCTCCCAACCAGCCAACTCTACATACTTTGTCAGCATCAGAAAAGCTTTATACAAATACGGAGACAGCTGTGACGGGCAGACGTTGTAAAATTGGCAAAATTCCTCCGCCAACGGAAGAAGAGGGAGAGTATAACCAATTAAGAAAGGGTAGATATAAAAGGCACAGTACCCAGGTCGATGGACCTCTACGATGTCACCACCAGCCGGAACCATCTCGCCATAAGAAGGGATACGATATGTAGATCGAAGCTCAGCTATATGAGACGGCCCGGTCTCGGAGATCACCGGAACGGGAGCAGGAGCAGGTTCCTTATGGAAATCGCTTCTGGACAAGGGGTTTCTGGGAACTATCTCCTCTACGGTAGGAAAACTCTCACCCTCTTCAGCCACGAATGCGAAGGGTTTGTGACATCTCAACGATAAAAGGTGCGCTGCTAAACATAAAGAAAGAGGTGATGACTGGGTAAGAAGGAGAGAAAGAAATCGTGAAAGCAAAGTCAATAACAGGAACTGGCAAAGAAGATCGAAGGAAAATAGTGTTCATGCAAGAAGAGGGATAGTGGAAACTTCTGAAAACCGAAACCCTCATCTATTTATAGGGCTGGATGGCGCGAGAATCGAAGCAAATGATTTTCAAAGGCACCAAAACCAAAGCGACAGGCACGCAGACGCTGTCTCGGGAAGATGCGTAATGATGACGCGCGTGGCTGTGACGTCACTCCATGGTAACCACACTAGTCATGACTCCGCTAGCTGTGTCGTTCTCTCTATCTTGGTCGACCCAGCTTGATTCAATAGCCAAATTCTCCCGAGACAAAGGCAAATGATGTTCGCTTTGTGCAAGGCCATGACCTCAACAAGCGGAGGGACTAACTGTATAGGTCCAAATTTGGTGACCACGGTAATGGATATGTAAGACAAAGGACGGGGTCGACCATGATATAACGACTGAAGGTTGTTCTCACAAAGGCTGGTGTCAAAAGCGGGCAGCCGATGAGAAAGTAACGGTAGCATAGGTTCAGAAATGGACATAAAGAATATTCCTTTGGATATTCTTTATGTTGTACTTTTTAGGGTTTTAGGGAATATCCCTTATAAATAGGAAGAGATAGGAAACAAAAGAGGGATCTGCTCTTTTTGACAAGAATATATTGTAAAGGTTGACAAAAGATTATACGAAAAAGTTATCTTATTCATTGATTTATTCAAGCACACGTTGTTCAATCTTTATCCATAAATCCCAAGATTCCACATTCATCTTGACTTCTCACTTTTCCACGTCGCAAACAAGGAAAAGGAACATCCCAATGATATGATAATTGGGTGATAGATCCTTTCCAATTACATTAATTGTCATTAGTTACATTTATTACATATTTATGCTATCATATTTATTGTCAATCATAGTGTATTAAATCTGTTATTTAATGCTCTTGATCGCTACTCGTTACACAAGTGCTCTATTTTATTCGGTCTAGAATTTATTAAGTTCAACGAAGATTCGCCCTTTAACTCATTATTAATTGGTTTAGCACTTATTTGTTCACCGACCAAATGTTGAATAAGCTCCATCTTCAGTAAATCGGTTTTATACCAATTAATAAATGGTTGATACTCGACGGAGGGAAATAATGGTTATATTATTGGAAAAATGACATTGTATAGTCACTCTCAAAATAATAATAATATATATATATAAACACACACCCACACACAAATTATACAAATTTTATACACTTTTTTGGCTACCAAATATAAATAGTTTCTGGCGCGGACTAAAAGTGAAAAACCTCCTATATTATTCATCATTTTAGTTCTTGATCGGACTATAACAATCATTCTATTTTTCAAACTTCTTAGTAAAAGAGTCATTGAAATATATATATTCATCCATGGCCTTTACTAATAAGTTCGAATTAAAGAACAAAAAATAATTACTAAACCAAATTTGATATAGTGACCTAAAAATTAGAGTAAGAATTTTCTATGACCAAGTTAAATGCACTGATAGTATTAAGAATTTATACACTATCAGCAGTGGCGAAGCCACATGGTAATAAAGGTGGTCGGTTGACCACTCTTTGTTGAAAAAATGCACTGTGTATATAGGTAAAGTATTACGTTTTGGGGGTGTACAATACATATTGAACACCAATTGTCGGAAATTTTTTATCACTTTATTCAAATTTGAATACCCTTGAAAAAATTACTAGCTTCGTCACTGACTATCAGTGTATATAACTTAAATTTTTAAAAAAAAATCAAAAACTATAGAAGTACTCATTTTCAACATTTATTTTGACTTATTTCAATAGTAAGAATTGTTGAACAACCAGTTGACTCTACTTTCTTGGTAATTTCTCCACGCAGACCATTCTTTAGGTTTTATTTTGGACTTGGTCTCCACCAACCAACTAATTGTATCCTTAGACTTCCATTAACGGCTGCTACAATCTTATTTTATTGGTTTATAATTGTAGAATGGGTTTAGGATTATTTAGTCAGAGGTCTCGGATTCGAATATAAAATTAAATTTTTTTTGATAGGAAATACTTTCCCCCTTAATGTCTACTCGAGGTAAATTCGAATCAGGCAGATTAGTGGGTTCCGGATATTAAATGTAAAATAAAGTCGAACAATAAAATAATTTTCCAAAGGTGTCAAATATATTAATTTGTCGAGGCCAAATTTAAATAAGACTTCCTAATAAATTTTCCTTGGATTTTAAGGTATTTGAAAGACGTTTTCATCCATAGCCTTGCCTTGTCTCCATCTTTCTTTATTTACATTTCTCTCTAGTGGAAAATAACTATATTATTACTCCGTACTATTTTAGAAATTTAAAAAGTATTTTCTTTGACTATGCCTTTTTAAAAATATTTAAGTATTAAGTTTGTGATTTACTATCCCTTTTACGTATTTTTGATATATAATTTTATTGCAAGAGATTTACAAAAAAAAAAAGGTATTCGAATTCACGTTGAAAATTAAATGACTTCAATCCTTCAACTCCAAATGTCATTTCATTTTTGAAGGAGTAGCTATTTTTGTTTGGCTATAAAAAACAAACTAGCAAAATTATGCAAATAGAAAAATTAATTATTTGTCCAAAATAATAATGAGATGTTTAAGTTAGCCTAATTAAACATGGTCCCTGAAAGTATATGCTTAATAAACTTAACTAGGGGATCAGATCAATGTATTTAACTAACAAAACAGTTACTAATATTTAAATCTATGTACTTTTCCAACCCATATTAGTTATTATCTTGAAAATAACTTTTTGTTTAGTCATAAAAAGACTACTACTTGGACCAATATGGAAAGAATTCATTAAGTTGTTCCAAATATAACTCTAGGGGTAATTTGGTTAGAAACAAGTTATCTCATGATTAATTATCTCGAGATTAGTTATTCTGAAATTAGTTATTCCACCCTCCTATAGGAATCAAAAAAAAAAACTACAAACGGGGATAACTAATCCGAGCATTAGTTATACCACGATTTTATCCCAACCAAAAAAGGGATAAACTCATCTCAAATTTAATCCAGGGAATAATTATCACTTATCCCTCGTACCAAACGAGCCTTTAGTGGTCGTTTGGTTGGAAACAAGTTATCCCGTGATCAGTTATTCGGGGATTAGTTATTCCATCCTCCCATGGGGATAAATAAACACTATAATATCAGGATAACTAATCTCGGGATTAGTTATACCGCAATTTTATCCCAACCAAACATAGGGTAAACTCATTTTAAATTTAATCCCGGGATTAATTATCCCTTATCCTTCGTACCAAATGAGTCCTTAGGGGTCTTTTGGTTAGGAAACAAGTTATCCCATGATTAATTATCTCGGGATTACTTATCCCACCCTCCCATAGGAATTAAAAAAATACTATAATCCTGGTTATCCCATAATTAATTATCCCGAAATCAGTTATTCCACCCTCCCACAGGGATAAAAAATACTATAATTTCGGGATAACTAATCCGGGGATTAGTTATACCATGATTTTATCCCAACCAAACATGAGATAAATTCATCTCAAATTAATCTCGAGATTAATTATTCCTTTATCTCTCGTACCAAACGATTACTAACAAGTAACAACCGATGCATGTTGACTTATACATTTCACTTAACAATTTTGCATAGAATCTTCCCTTGGTATTTATCCTTTTCTTTGTCTGTATTGTTTTTTTTTTGTTGGCTACATGGAAAATAAAACTGGCAACTAACATTATTATTGACTTATTAATATGTAAGAGCAGTCTTAAATATGTCATGGCTTATGAATTAAATTTATTTATTGGAATTTGGAATTCCAAAAAGAAACAAAAAACAAAGTCAAATTTGTCAGGCAGAGTTTGAACAAAAGATATAAATCGTAATCATAATGAATTCAAAAGGTGGCATACAAAATCCCAAAATGTTAGTTGATCAACTAGAGTCTTGTCTCTATTAATACTAGATGATGTACCCGTGCGATGCACGGCCCAATTGTTGCTTTTGTTTTCTTCTTCTTGTTTTTATCCTTTTAATATTTCTTGGTCTATTGTTAATTACACACTTACTACGCTTTAGGGAAAGAAGAAAGAGAATAAGCTTTTGTTTAATGACGTATAGAACCACGATTACATGTATTGTTATTTATCTTTTACATTATGTGCATTTTAATTTTTATGAAATCGTATTACTACACCAATCACTTTGAAACACTTGTCGAGTTTAATGCTTTATTATACAGTGATTAGATAATAATTCAAGTAGAATTTAAATTATTTCTACATAGGGCCTTTATTTAAAAAAAAAATTGCATCACTAAGCCTTAAATTAATTTTTATTAAATAGTAATTAAAAAGTCAGTTGAAAAATAAGGCGTCATGTATTTTTCTCATTTTTTAAATTGAATGATATATAGTTTTATTCTTTTAGTATTTTCAGTGTGTTAATGTATTATTTTTTTCTTCTTGTACTAATCAAAATTTAAATAACAAAAAAATATTAATATTATTCCAATAGTGATGAAAGTATTTTGGTTCTTTGAAATAATAATCGTGATTTTTAATTATTAAGAATTTTAACAATAAAATTTGTATTTGTATTGTAAAATATTTTACTTTTAAGTTTGGGTATTGGATATGAGCAGTTTTGGGAGATATGGCAGAATTTCAGAGTAAGGGATAGGCACATATTCCCATCACACAACGACAAACCGACATGCACCATAATCTATGGACTGAATTGCTTGAATTAGTTGAAGGTGCGGAGTGGCGACTTCGTTCTTGTTTAATTTGTAGAATTAGAAAATAAATAATCTAGTTTTGCATTATTTTGTTCGAGAACAATGTAGGTTTAACTAATATCTCGATCACTCTAAATACTAATCAAATTGACCGTAAAATTATTGCAATTTTTTCTAGTTTCATTTGATATGATTGAGATACTATTTAGGGTATAATGCAATTTTCATCGCAATAGTAGTATTTGTTGAGACTATTTTAAAAATAATTAATTGTATATTTATGTATTTTAAAATTTATATAATGTTGAATTCTTATTGAATAGAGTATGTAATCAACTAACTTCGATCATAGAGGGAGAAGTATAATCTTGTATGATGATACTTCTCATACTTCCTAATATATAGCGATTCTTAAAAGAAAAAAATTTCACAAATTAATTGTCTTAATTTTTACTTCAGATATTTTCAACTCATATTTTAGAGAGGGGATACTTATTATACAATTTGAATTTTTTTTTTTATATTCCATAACGAATTTGAACAAATTTTATGAAGTATTCCAATTGAAATTGCATTTTAATGAGAACTTCGTATAAAATGATATCAATTGACAATGATATAATAAAATTTAAATGTAAATTTACATACATTATCACTAATTCTTTTTTAATGAAATCTTCTTTACTTGAAATAGTTAATAAATAAAATAATATTTCTTAAGGAGATAATAGAATTGTCATATATAAATGTATGTGACCTTAGTATTTTTAATCAGGTGAACATTTGAATTATAAAATTATCAAAAAAATAATTTTTCTAGTTAAAAGTACTTATTGAAAAAATAATAATAAAAATCAAGTAATGTATTTAATGAAGATAGTGAAGGTTGAATGGAAAGTGGGGTCCACCTAAAGAATTTAATAGCTTATGGGCACATTAGTTTTGGTTTTTCTAAAGAACCCACAACCAAACTTTTGAGCCTAATGTACAAACAAACAATACACTAATATATCTAAAATGACCATTATGCCCTTGGTCAACCTCCTCTTCTCTCTTCTGTATAATAGAAATAAAGTTAATTTGCACTATTTTATCGGATATTCACCACTATAAGTATCAGATAATTTAACTCTCTAGAACTTAAGTAAATGAAAAAAACTTACTTAATACTATATATTTATTTTTGTCTCTGCTAGGATTTGATATTCTAATGTTTTAGGTTTACATCCACTTCGTTGATTACTACGCCAAATTCCAACCTTTTCTTTTATTGCCTATTGCTGCATGAAGGAAAAATAAATTTAATCAGCTGAACTTACATGTTTAACATATAAACTGAATATACATGATCAACTATTATATATACACCACTATATATTTATATGTTGTATCGAAAGTTATTAATAGGAAAGAACCTATAAACTCTAGGCTACATCCACCTCTGGAATTTTTAAATTGATTATTAAATTTCCTTTTGAATAATAAAATATTACAAAACCCATGTGCTTAGTGCAGTGGGATGCTGGATGTTACGATATTTATTTATCTATTTTTTCTTGGCTTAACGCAATAAGATAAGATCTTGTCAAGTAATTTTGGTGACGAAATTTCAAAACCCTAAATTGGATTCTGACTTGGAAATTGTAACATGTAAAAGCGAAATGCTATTTGTTTTTTAGACTTCTTTATGTTAATTTTCTCCCAAATGAACTCAACCACGGGCGAAGATAAAAATTCAGATATGAGTTCGGTCGAACTAAATAATTTTTTGTTGAATATATTTGTATTAAAAAAAATTCGTTATGTGTGCACATTAGATGAATAATTCAATTATTAGTCCTTGACATAGTCGTTCTAAAATTTAAAATTTATATAAAATTAAAATCCAGGCTCTACTTCCCTAACAGTACGTTACAATTTTATTTGATAATGGGAAATATTAAACATAACAGCAATCATTATTCTGGCTTCTATTGTAGTCCCTGCGTTCAGTTTTACTTGTTCACTATTCTAAAGATAAATTTCAATTTTATTTGTCCATTTTCGCCCTTAGCATTAATTACTCATTCCAAATCAATTTCCAAATCCATTAAGCATATACACCAATTAATATGGTTATCATGGTAAATTATACTATTTATTTATTATTTCTTAAGGGGTATGCAAAGTCAATAGTGAACAAGTAAAAGTAAACGGAGGGAGTGTTTTTAAGCTCGCATTTGGCCAAAGATTTTGGCTTCATTTTCTCAAACCAAATCTGAAAACATTATTTGTTTATGAAATATGATCATGTTTTGGAGGAAAAAAATTCAAAAAATTTCAAGTTCCTAAAAACTGTTTTATGGCAGTTTCTGGGTGAAACTTTTTCTTCCACTCACAAAATTTCAACTCCAAATACAACTTCAACTTTCAAAAATTACTTTTCAACACAACTTCAAAAACTATTTTTTTAAATTTCAGTTAAATCTATGTCCAAACGCTAGCTATTAACTAAAAACCTTGTTTGAGAAGTCACTTCAAGGACATAAATTAAGTTGCTAGATGTTTTAAAGAATTACAAAATTGAACTAATATGATTCTAATATTCCCAACAAAATTATATCCAAGATTTTTTGTATGAAATCAGCTAATTCACGATTCAAAGTTCGCCCTATTATTCTTCTTCATTTAAATACCAAATTTTTCATCAGCAGTGGATTTTGAACTCATGAGTGCGCCTAACTCAAATATCACACGATGCACTCTTACCATTAAACCAAAGTCCATAACTAAACTAACAAGGGTTGTGGTAGAGTGGTAAGTACTCCTTCATCCTTAACCAAAGGTCTCGGGTTCGAATCCCTGAGTATGTAGTCGCCTTTGTTAGGGAGCGTTTTACTGTCACGACCCGAATTTCCCACCCTCGGGAGTCGTGATGGCGCCTACTAGTGAAAGCTAGGCAAGCCAATCAACTGAATTATTTGCCTTGTTTCCATTTTTAAATTCGTTAATAGTTATAAACCAACAGTTAATAATCAACAAAATTTAACAAGCGAAAGATTTATTTCAAGTTTTAATAATACTACTAATACCATCCCATAACAAATCTATCCAAGACTGGTGTCACAACTTCACAAACTGTCTAAGATTACTACAAATAAAAGTCTGAAAGAAATAATACAACATTGCCTCTGGAAATACAAGAAGGAAACAGGAATAATAGATAGAAGGAGACGCCAAAGCCTGCGGACGCCTGCAGGACTACCTTGGGTCGCCTGATGAACAAGAAGCAGCAATCTCACTGCGGTCCGAAATCTACAACACTGGGATCTGCACAAAAGAGTGCAGAGTGTAGTATCAGCACAACCAACCCCATGTGCTGGTAAGTGCCTAGCCTAACCTCGGCGAAGTAGTGACGAGGCTAGGACCAGACTACCAAATAAACCTGTGCAGATAAATCATATACATCGAAAAAATAAAGCAGAAATGTACAGTCAAGGATGGGAGGGGGAAACATGCTGCGGGAAAACAACAAATGATAACAGGAGAACAGCAGGTAAACATAAGGAACGCCATAACTCAATTTTCAACAAGAATCAGAAATCAAACAAGTGCACGGCATCACCCTTCGTACTTTTACTCTCATCCTCATCATAAAAATCAATATAAACTGCACGGCATCACCCTTCGTGCTTTTACTCCCATCCTCACCATAAAATCAGTATAATCGGCACGGAATGGTACATCGTGCGGCACGGCATCACCCTTCGTGCTTTACACTCTTCCTCACAAAAAATCATACACGACACACTACTGGAAAATAGGCCTATGGCAACAGTAGGTAAACCGTTGCAATTGACAGGCTAACCGTTGCCATAGCTGTATTGGAACGGTTCAGCGACCGTGACATCCGCTCGCGTGCCAATAGATCTACGGCAACGGTTTTGGCAACGGTTGACCACACCGTTGCTATAGATCAAGCTATCGCAACGGTTTTCCCTTTGGCTGAAGCAACGAGTGTTCATATCAACTGCAACGGTTAAAAACCTTTACCATATAGTTTATGCAACGGCTGGAAACTGTTACAATATAGTTTATTGCAACGGTTATGTATGCTAATGCAACGTTGATTTACAGCTATTGTAACGGTTTCATTGCGCTACTATAACAATTTTGTTTCTATTGCATCAGTTTTAATTGCCAATTGCATCGGTTTGTCACACTTCATGGAACGGTTTGCAAGACCTATCGGAACGGTTTAGAATGTCTATGGCTACGACATTTGTACTTATTGCAACGGTTCTATTAGGCTATTTTAAACGTTTAATTGACATTACTACCTGAAAATTATATAAATAAAAAGATAAAACACTTCATAATCTTTCATATCCAATAAGCTAAGAATAACGATAATAGCAAAATGTTTTAACCCAATTACATAAGTTTTACAGTTCAACACTTCAAAAGTTAAAGTTTCAAATGATATAACAAAATACTCCAAGAATATCGACAACAACTCAAAGTTCTTCTTAAGTAAGGTCTAGATCTTCGCTATCTCCATCTTCCCTTTCTTCAGTTGCTCCACCTTCTCCATCTTCCCTTTCTTCAGTTGCTCCACCTACAAAAGAGAATAAATAAAGTCATTAAATAAGAATGGGTAGTAGAATTTTCTCTACTTGTAACTTTGTAAGTAGAGAATGGGTTGGTTGTATCTTCCCTTTCATTCTTCTAATTGTAACTTTTAACCATTCTAGCCTTAGCTTTAATAAGCCAATGCCAAATATAAGGGAAAGAGCAAACGACAAAAACAAAAAGATGTAACAAAAAGTAGCAGAAAAATATAAGGTCTCGCCGAGCATACAACAAAAAGTAGCAGAAAAATATAAGGGACAACACCTGCAAAGTACATTGAGAAAGAGGTAATATTCTGTACATAGATACACGCAGACGATTATACTCACCTATGCTCGTCTTTCTACGGTCAACGGTTTCTCATGCAAACACATGGTATATATAATAATGCATGTATGGTTAGAGATCAGTATATACATTTTTGCCATTTTTATGAGTTTTAGATATTCTAGCAGAAAGCCATTAAGGGGTGTGTGAAAAATAGGTTGTTCTTGATTAGCTGATTTTTTCTTTCTTTCATACTTTATAACAAAAGTCTTTTTTTTTTCATTCATCTGCTAAAAATCTGCTAAAAAGTCATAAAAAGAGCAAAAACTCAATGAAACTACTAGTAAAAACTATAGTCATCAAAACAAGCATACAGTATATAAATAAAGAAACTATTTTTCACACACCCCTCTCAATGGCTTTCTGCTAGAACAATATGCTAATACTCATAAAAATAGCAAAACTCAACGAAACTAGTAAATACTACAGTCATTCAAACAAGCATACATAATGTTGGGAAAAAAAAGACTNTCTGGTTTTCCTCTCACAAAATCAACAATTTTTCAAGTGAAATGCAGATCCAAATACAATTTTAATTTTCAAATACCTCTTTTCAGCTTAACTTCAAAAATTACCTTTTCAAATCTTACATCTTTTAGGTCCAAATTAAACTCTTAATTTGAGCACTGTCTAGAAAATATAATGCAAGAGCTTGAAGTAGAGAGAAAAAAGACGGAATTATATAGGCTCGAGATGCCTTTCCAAATCATTAAAAGAGGTGTTTAATTAAGTGGAAATTGATGATGAGTTTCAACTTTTGTTGGAGTTGCATTAAGAAAATGTCATTGGGTTATTAAACTAGGGAAAGATTATTCTTCCACATAGGAGACAAACGACACAAAAATAATTAATACTAGTAAAAAGAGGACATCATTTTGCACTCTCAATGTCACCTTCGACAAGGGACTTGTTTATAGTATTATTTTACAAATTCTTATTGAGGGCAAAACGCGAAAACCATTACATTAATAGTCACTCCAATATATAAAGTGTTTTTTTTATAACCACTTCGGAAATGAGACCCTTCAAGAAATCCAAATGTTAATAACAAGTTATAGTGTTTAAGCAATAATTCAAGTTCAGCCTTTTTGGTATTCGGCCTTGTCATCATATTGGATCATTAAGGAATTTTAACATCAAATAGTGGGTGCACGAAATACTACGAAAGTTAAAAGTAAGGTGTATCATCCAATAGCGCTTTGCCAAACTATATTCGCCAAGTATAATATATAATAAGTATTAATTTGAGAAAAAGGTACGATCTTAGAACTCTATGCCCAAAAACAAACGT
>NW_017670325.1:316444-331441 GCF_001879085.1 Nicotiana attenuata
ATATAGCCATCTCGGTGTACTGTACCCCTAACCCTACCAAGACCAAAAGAAAAAGAAATAAAAAGGAAAGAAAACGAAAAGAAATGGAGAAATTAAAAAAGCATCATGAATTATTATGTGGGTCCTAAAAATAGTAAGCAATTTTGTGTGGCAGAAGAGGAAGGCAGGTGTCGATTGATCCAGAGTAGATGCCCAAAATGCCTGGAATATTTGGCTTATGATTGGTCAGTCCACACCTAGTGTTTACCTGCATATCCACTGGATATACAACATTACATATGCTATGTATTCAAAATATTTTCACATTAAAATATGGGGAAAAGGAAGAAAAAGTATAATATCCAACTCTTTTTTATAATTGAACAAAAATGTCATTACCATTGGCTTCTAAAACTATGGAGCATGACGGATATCATGATGTGTTCTTCACATATAAAACAATCACAATATTTGGTCCTAACCCAACTAATTATCCTCAAAATATTCACACCAATGCTATTTTGGTATGTAAATGCATACATTAAACCTATTATTATAAGAGTAAGTGATAAAACTATTTCAGGATTTGAGTTGCACGATATAAAGTAGACAATAATGTTCGAGGTTCAAATCACAACCTATTACTATAATTTATAGCATATATTATCAACTTTTCATGTGCTTAAACATTCCAAACATATCATTTTGTAAAGTGCATAGTTAGTTAAAGGGTAGTTAACTTGGACGACAATATGTTCGTCCGAACTTAGTATTTTCGACGTGCATCAAAGATATATATACTAAAATCTCAACAAATACTATATTTGAATTGAACCTAAGATTTTAAAAGTACAATTAGTTTAATGCTAAAAATATTAAATCTCAAATCAAGTTTAAATTTTGAATCTACTTCTGCTTAGGCTCCTTTGCTNTGACTTTACAAGATATTGATATTCTCTATATCAGAATTCTCTAACACCCACATAATACAGATTCTATAATGGAAACTGTATGCAGCAAATAGCCACTTTTCTATACCTCGATTAGAAACATCAATGGAATGGAAACTGTATATGCGCAGGAGGCTATCACATGCAATGGAATTGGAATACACAAGTATTGAGCAGTACAATTCGACGGGCCAATTTGGCAATCAAATATGCGCAAATTCAAAGAGTGGCTATAAATTGGACAAAGATCTCTACTAAATTGGTTCATTAAAATGCTTTAGTTTGAGGAATTTGAGAGCAAACACTTGAATATTGATCTCAAATTAAAAGTATTATAGCACGACAAGAATGTAACACGACAAGTGTTATAAATGTTATCAATACCTCAATTATCTATTGATTCAAGCCTCGACCGGTTGCTATCAACAAGTGCAACAATATCACAAGATCCAGATCCAAAAATCCTGCAAAATTGAAGCATCAGAATAAAATGCTAAAGGAAAAACAAATAAAAATATATTAAAAAGAGCAATATTAGAAACAAGAGTACTTATAAAATATTGATTGCCGAATCACTTGTCGAAGCATTATGATAAGTAATCAAGCTTTATTACGTAACACTAAGCAAATGCNCTGAGCTCAAAGGACTTCAAAATGAGTAAGGATTTGTTGCAAATAGAAATACGAACTGGCAAAGAAGGAAGAGAATAGTGGACATATATGGTGCTGATACACATAGTCAAGTAAAATAGTACAGGTAATGAAGGGCACCTTAATGTCCTACAATTATTGGGAAAGAGAAAAATGATTGGCCAAGTGAACAAACTGAAAGGTGATGGAATTTGAGTCTCAAAGCTCGGACTGGAAAAATATAAAAAGGGGAAGGAAGAAGAGATAAGAAACTGCTGGCATTACTCTAACCATCCCAGAAACATCACACTATGTTCCCCATCTTCCTTCTCAGCCAGTTCTAATAACCGTCTCTTCGGTCACCAGCCAGGATTTTCGAACAGAAATAACAACATTTGCATAGTTTAGTAGATGGGTAATCTCTTCTGAGTTAGTAGCTATGGAACACTTCAAAATCAGTTCAACAATCTCCAAGAAATTTTACAGCAAATAGTTTCAACCAATGGCAGCCTCAAGTCGAACTGCGAATTCAGTTCAATACTCAAAAAAAATCAAGCTTAAACTACGTGAGTCGAATTCACAGATTCAAATCAATCTATCCCAAATAATAGTAATGAAGTTCAGTCTTCTATTAGATTAATCAATCACAAATCCCTCAAAATCCAGAAAATGGAGGAGTGCATAGGCTACGCAACAGCTTCAGGCACTCAACTCCAGAAATTTGAAGCTGTTCTTCGAGCTTCAGCACCAGAAATTCGATTGTCGACACCAAACAAATGAACCCAAGCTTCAACCACAACTTCTCGACACCAATTAGAATAAAACCCCAAAACCAATTTGTTCAGAAATTCACGAAAACAACGAACCCTAGGTCATCGGAGAGAGAGAGAGATATGGGGGTATCGAAGTTTTTAGCAAGATTTTGAGAAGATGACCTAGGTCATCGAAGAAGAAGATTTCGAGAGAGAGAGAGAGATGGGGGCGGGTATCAGTGAAGAAGAAGATGGCTCCGTGTTTTTGGGCCCCTAGCAGATATCGCAGTTAATGGGAAATTAAGTGCCAAAAAAGTTTTTTATTTTATATGTATTATTAAAATTATTAAAAAATAAAATGAATAGGAGTTGTTTCGGCGGGTGTAATAAAATTTACGAGGGAAAATAGGGTGGGGGGGTGGGGGGAATAACCGTTCCAATAGAAATTTTTACAACGAAAGCGTTCCCGTAGATAGTTTTATTGGGACGGTTCATATAACCGTTGCGCCAGATGAATCTATGGCAACGGTTGTTTTACAATTGTAACGGTTCTATAGTTAAAGTGTGCTGATATCACCTAAATGCTACTGTAACGGTTATAACCGTTACCATACAGGTTTATGGCAACGATTGTTGAACCGTTGCTAAAATAACTCTTGCCATAGGCACATTTTATGGTAGTGGCATCACCCTTCGTGCTTTAACACTCTCTCACCAAAACAATGCACGGCATCACCCTTCGTGCTTTACACTCTTCCTCACCCAAAAACAAACACAAACAATAAGGGCAAGAAAATAAATGAATCATAATAAGATCCCGGCAAGGAACAATATCAAAACAACAACATCCCGGCAAGGGAACAATACGATAACCCTCTTCTTGTTTTCACATTTACTTCATAACTTGATTCAAAATTTGAGCCAATGCTCTATAAGGTTCAATTGCCAATTATTCTTTCACAATTCACTTCACAACTTGAGCCAACGCTCCTCAATGTTCAAATATTACCATTTCTTCCACAAACTTTGCCCAACAATAGAAATCATCACAAAAGGGCATAAACAATACAAACGGAGTCATAATAATCATAATATAAGACTCACGGGAATGCTTGACATCAACGTATAGATACTCGTCACCATGCCTATACGTCGTACTCAACAAATAACACATAGCAAATAGGACACAACTCCTAATCCCCCAAGCTAAGGTTAGACCAAACACTTACCTCGATGCCACGAACACAATTCAAGCCTCAACTACCGCTTTACCCCTTGATTCTACTACCAACTCGCTTGTATCTAGCCACAAGTTACTTAATTATATCAATAAATGCTAAATGAATCAATTCTAATGCATGAAAATAATTTTTCTAAAGTTTTTTCCAAAAAGTCAAAAATCGACCCCTGGCCCGCTTGGTCCAAACCCAAAATTCGGACCAAAACCCGATTATCCATTCACCCCCGAGTCCGGATATATAATTGGTTTTGGAATCCGACCTCAATTTGAGGTATAAATCCCCAAATTTCAATATTCTTAGGTTTTACCCAAAATTCCCAATTCCACTATGAAAACCCTTGATTCTACGATGAAATCTTGTAAAAAGAAGTTAAGGAGTAAAGAAAATGAGTTAGAAATCACTTACAATTGTTTTGGAGAAGAAAGAGTGTTTGGAAAATCGCCTCTTACGTTTTTGGGGTTTTGAAAAGTGAAAAATAACTGAAAGTCCCGTTTAAAAATACCCCTCTCAGACCCTCTCCGCGGACCGCACAAAAAGGATTGTGGCCGCGGAGCTCACCGCGGAGACTGCAGTGACATGCTTTAGTATTTTGGCCATAACTTTCGCTAGAGATGTCCAAATTGTCATTTCTTTACCTTTCTGAAAATTAGACACGAAGGTCTACAACTTTCGTTTTTGAATCATCTCAAAATTCCTTGTAGATCAAAAGATATAGGCTTCCGAAGTTAGACCAGTGAACCTGCGGATTCTTCCTTACCGCGGACAGCACAAAATCGAGTGCGGCCGCAAAGCCCCCACCGCGGACCGCACAAAATTCTTTGTGGCCGCAAAGGCCCCTCCGCGGCAGCACAAAATCATTGCGGACCGCACTGGCGGGTTCAGAGATCTGCAACTTCTCTGAACCTGCAACAGCTATGTTTTAAGCCTAAAACATCCTGGAACCTAATCGAAACTTACCCGAGCCCTCGGGACTTCAAACCAAATGTGCATACTAACTCAAAAATATCATATGGACCTACACGTGCGATCACATCATCAAAATAACATGTAAAACCATGAATTAAACCTCAAAACTCATCATTTTCATCAAGAACACTTAAAGTTCATAACTCTTCAACTGGAAGTCCAACTCACGTTAAATAAACTCCGTTTTTTACCAAATTTCACAGTTATCATTTAAATACTATAACATGTTTGTACCGGGTTCCGGAACCAAAATACGGGCCCGATACCCATGGTTTCAAACATTAATTCTTTTCTTCATTTCTTAGACAATTCAGCAAAACAATTTCTTTCAAAAATTGATTTATAAGGCTTGGGACCTCGGAATTCATTTCCGGACATACGCCCAAGTCCCATATTTTACTGCGGACCTCCCGGGATCGTCGGAACACGGATCCGGGTCCGTTTGCTAAAAATATTGACCAAAGTCAACCATAATCACATTTTAACTCTAGAAATTTATATTCTTCATATTTTCACATAGAAGGCTTTCCGGATATAGGTCCGGACCACGCATGCAATTCGAGGTGAGGTAAAAAGGAGGTTTTTAGGCCTCGAAATACTGAATTCGTTTCTAAAACAAGTGATGACCTTTTGGGTCATCACATTTACCCCAAATGTGGAACTTTCCGACGCAAAATCGGATTTAAACGGGTCTCAATATAAGTACCAGACACCGATGAGAAACAAAAAAAAAAGGTCCATGACTAACTTTTATTTCTTTTGAAATTCTTAATTCTTTATGTTAAAACGTTTTACCTATAAAGGTAGGAAAGCATTAGAAAGAAAAAAGCTTGCTTGGAGTTTAAATAGTTGTGTAAAAGGAAAGCAGAGTGCTAAATAATGGAAAGAACAAATTCCCTAAGGCTAAAGACTCGAAAAGGAAGAATAATTAAAAGGCAATTTTGGACTCAATTCTCTTAGTATATCTCTTTTTTTAGCTTTAATACAAGCTAACTTTAACAACTTCTTTAATGCTAGGCTGCCCCATCTTCACCACTTTCTCAAAATATAAGATTAAGAGTCTGTTTGGCCATGAAATTTATTTTATTTTTTTTTCCATTTTTTTTAACTTTTTTTTTATTGAAATCAGTGATTAGCCATACAATTTTCAATTTTCATGTGAAGATGAATTTTTTGAAATTTTTCGAAAATTTAAAAAACTCTAAAAGACTGTTTTTCAAAATTTTCACTCAGATTACTCACAAAAATTCAAAAATAACCCAAAATTATATTCATTTCCAAACACAACTCTAATTCTCAAATATCACTTTTACTTGAAAATAAAATTATTCTTTTTTCCGGAATTTTACAATTTTTATGTCCAAACGCCCACTAAAGGGAAACTTTCGATGTGTGTGTGTGTGGGGTGGGGGTGGGGGGGGGGGGTTTGAAATTCAGCAAATAAAGTTAAATAATTATTGAAAAATTTTGATATTATTATTATTCATAATATTTTTGATGTGCTTTACATATTTTCTCCGAAAAATTCGTTCACTAATCAAAGTTCGAGAAATATTTTGCAAAAAAAAAAAATAGATATTTTTCATTAAAAATGGCGAAACAAATACCAACAAAAAGTGACGACTTTCTTTTTATTCTTATAAGGCATGCTAAATGTGGTGACTTGAACTTATAATATCCAAAAATGAATATTATCTCTTTGTGGCATTTAATAGTGCAAAATTGCACATATTTAACGTGGATATTAAACCCTCCCTTTTGTGTAAAAAGTTAAACTTGTTAATGATGGAAGTGTAAAGTCTCAGACAAGAAATGCTACATTAAGAGGGATTTTTAAGTGCAATAAAAGGAAAATGAGCATAGTTAGATTTGGTGGGGATGACACCTATATATAGCCTTATATTTTTTCGCCTTAACGGTGATATCCGAACTAGCTTATGCATTTCAATTAATTTATAAAATATATTTTTTTCATCAGTTTAGATATCGAGTAACTTTATCCACCTAGATTTGGGCGCAGTGACGGTCCTAGAATTTGAAGGTCGGGGATGCACTTTGCATTCAATCAAAATCTACTTTGTATATAGGGTGTCACTACTAATATATCAGTATTTTCTAAAAACATGTATTCATGGAGATTTTGTTGAACTTTCCGGATGTCGGTGACCCCTCTCTTAATAATATAGGTCCGCCTTTATTTGGGCAAATGAGAAAAAAATATCTAGTATTTTTGCCTCTACTAAAATTTGTTGGGTTTTAAGCATTAATATGGCTTAAAAGAGGGTGAATGGAAAATGGAAGGAAATAAAAATTTTAAGTCAAATTTTAAGTTTTCCCCCTATAGAAAGGGACATTGTCCCATATTGGAAGAGGAAGAGGTTTTTAATTGGTATATAAGCAATTGCTCTTCTTCTAGCTCTTAAAGAGTTGAGAAGAAGGCAAGCCTCGCGCCGACGCCGTCGTCGCTCGGCTCTGCTCTGCTCCGGCTTCGGCTTCGTATCCCGGTTTATTATTGCATAAATTAGCCATTTATGTTATTTCATTTATGCTATGGTCGCTTTGCATAAACATCCATTCTGAAGAGTTGCACCTCTTCAGTTTTCAGCCCAACATTGGCTATAAATACAAGTCCATTCTCTCAGATTTTCCATACGATTTTCTGAGATCTCCTCCTTTCTTCTGCATACTCTTCACATCAAAGAAGCAACAGTAAGTGTGATTTGCTACCGAACTTTGTGTTCGCCGAAATACTGGGGTTTGAAGTACCACTACACCAGTGTGTAATTCGTTCTATCCTGGGAGGAAATAATCCATAACCTTGAGTACTAGGAGGGGATTAAATTCCTTAAGGAAACACTGTAAATTCAGTGTGCTCGGATTAACTTTTGTTTCGTTTACATTTTCTGTTCATATGTTGTTTTATCTTTTCCAAAATTAGTTTACAAATACAGATTACTAACAAAATTTGAACCTGATATTCCATAATTATCAACCCATTTCATCCAAAAGCATAAAACAAACTTAAGCTAAAATTAAATATGGAAATACATATTATCCTCCTAGCTTAGCTCACTGGGACTTTCTTTTTCCAAGTGTCCCTAAATAAGTATTAAACTAGAAAATGACAAAATGTATATGATCATCTCTAAATTAAATAATTTTTTTGGATTAAAATAGTAGTAGTAGATAATAGTACTCGTGGTAGATAATTATATCACATCACGAAATTGAAAGTTCTCCTATTTGGATTATTGAATATTTTACATTGATCACATCAAACGTACTATTGAATCAAGAAATTCAGTAGAGTTGGTAGTGTTTGTATCACCAAACCCACATTAGTATTTGGTACTATTATGTACACTATTATAATCAAGTTCATAGCAAGATATTTCAATTAAACATATAAATAAAAAGGATAAATAATCAAACTTTCCATTTAGTACCCATAATTGAGTAAATTAGGAGTAAATTGAAACGAAAAATTAGGTATTTTTTTTTAACCAATCCAAGAATTAATAAACAAAGTTACGCGATAAAGTGAAAGGTCGCATCCTAGTAAATATTCAATAAAATTAATCAAATATACATACAACCTCGAAGTCATGAATTCGAGCCGTGGAAACAGCCTCTTGCAGAAATGCATGATAAGAATGTGTACAATAAACTCTTGTGGTCCGACTCTTCCCCAGACCCCACGTATCACGAGAGCTTAATACACCGGACTATCCTTTTATACATACAACCTGGCCTGAACATCATAATCATATGATACAAAAGATAAAATTGAACAATTTCAAACAATGAGCCAACCACTTCAAACTTTTTTCGAGAGGCAGACCTATGTTATAAAGAAAGGGATCACAAACATCGAAAAATTCAACAAAAAAAACCGTGTTATATATATCTTCAAAAAATAGTGATATATTAATAGTTACACTCTATATACAAAATAAATTTTAATTAAATAAAAAGTATATCCGCGATTCGGGACTGAGTAGCCAATGACAGCGGCGGAACCAGGATTTCAGCTAAACGGATTCAAAAAATAAAAGTTAGAAAAGACCGTAGCTAGTGGGAATTGAACCAATAACCTTACAAAAAATTTTGAACCCCCTTGACCACTAAGCTATGTTTTTGGATTATGACAAAGGGATTCAAAATATAATATATATAGAGATAACAAACAGATTTGCGTGAACCCCTACCGCCCATCTAAATCCGCCCCTGATCAATGATAAGGGTAAACAAGAAGAAAAAATTTATCCTTCTCTTGATTTGCTAAAATGGATAAATAAATAGTAAAAATATATTTTTAGTATAGTAAACAAGTAAAACTAAACGGAAGGAGTAATACGAAAGATAAAATTGAACAATTTCAATCAATGAGCAAACCAATTCGGACTTTTTCCTAGAGGCGGACCTATGTTGTAAAAAGAGGAGTCATCGGCTGAACAATTTTATATATATATCTTTAAAAAATAGTGATATATCAGTAATGACACTTCCATATACAAAAAAAATTTGTTAAACGATCTTCAAATTCTGGTTCTACCTCTTCGTTTTTTAATGAAAAAGACCAAGCACAAACAAAAAGACCATACATGAATGTCTGAGTCATTCCTGGCAGTATGACAAAATTTTGAAAAGTGTCGTCCACTGTTTCCTCGAGCAAAATGAACTTTTTTTATATAAAAAAAGTACTCAAAAGTAAGAAAATAAAAGGACAATAGTTTTGAATATTCAAAAATCGACACCTATAGTTGCAGAAAATTATTTTTAGACCAACATTATTTTCTATGGCCTAGAAAAAAGTTCACACCTTTCTCTATATCCAAGAAATTTCAAGAATGGCCGACTTTTTTTGTCACTGTTCAAAATACAGACTTCAAACCGTCCATAGATGACCTAAATTCCCTAGCCACTTTTGGCCATTAAACAAATAAAATTCCAATTTAACATCTTTTAACTAATTAATTACAAAAATGTTCCTTTTTTTACAAAAGAAAGAAATGCTGATACCTACACTATCTTGCAACTTTATAATCAATAAAATCCAAGAAAAAACATATATAAAATTATATAGTTAAACTACTCCCATACAACTTTTAACCAATAGGGAAATAAAACATTTTCTACACTATATTTTATAAAATTATATAGTTACCCATATTTTCCAAAAAAGAACCAAAAACTATAAAGTGGAAGTGAAGATGGCAACAAATAAACCTAAATATTTTTTGGAATTAACTCTAATTTTCTTTTATTTTTTTTAGTCTAAACTACTCTATAAGCAACTTTTAACTACAAGAAAGGAGGACAAAAAATTTGTACAAAATGTGAAAATAAGAAAAAACCAATGAAGGTGATCATTCAAAAATCAAAACTACTACCCATATTTTACATTGTGAAGTAAAAGGGTATTTTACAGACCCCCAAAAGGAGAACCACAAGAAAAAATATTAAAAATTAAAAAAAAAGAAGAACTAATATGAGATTAAGTAGAAGTGGAAATGGCAAAAAACTAACCTAAATATTTCTTGAAAATTACCTTCAAAAAATATTTTTTTTAGGTCCAAACACTCCAAATCTTTTCTCCAATAAAACTAACAAACTTCCTAACTGAACCTTTTTCACCTCCCTCTTCTCCACCACATTCATCTTCATCGCCGCCGCCATGGTTGCCGGAAGTTTCCTCCACCGGGTCGGGCTCACCTGACCCGCCCGGAACAGACCCGTTTATGTTCAAATTTGACTCAGATGATGTCTTTTTTAGCTCAACAGAACCACTACTAATATTAGAGCCTTTGTTTTTATTTCTTCTTTCTTTTTTGCTTTTTTCTTTTTTGCTTTGTAAACCTTCTTCATAAGCATCAAGAATCTCATGAATAAGTTGACGGTTAGGTGATAAATCCCATTTCACCCAATAACTCATGTAACAGCTAAAACAGTCGCAGTTAAAAGAAGCTGGATGGTCAGCAGCGCCGCCAACACCGCCGCTCACGGCAGCGCCACCTTTTGTTCCACCACCGAAAGATGTTTCAGTAGCTGAGTTGGGTGTCTTCAACTTGTGGGTATTTCTCCGATTCCCAGAAAACTCGCCGGAAAGTACACGTTCAGCTCCTCCGCCGCCGCCAACGCCGCCGCTCACGGCGGAGCTACCATTTTTTGCACCAGAAACTGCATCAGAAGCCGAGTTGGGTGTTTTTAGCTTGTGGGTGTTTCTCCGATTGTTGGAAAAGTCGCCGGAAAAGTTGCCGGAGCCGGTAGAACAAGAAATGAGATAAGCTAAGACTTCTTTATCTTCTTGAGATAAAGCAGCAGCAAGAGTTAAAATAGCAACTGGTAAAAAAGAAAGATGGTCAGAAACCAAAGGAGGAGTTGGATGAACTGTGCCTTTTCTATAAAGTTTCTTCATAATTAATGAAAAAATGGAGATATTTTTTTTTGTGAGAGTTTTGAGAGGGTGGGGCAGTTGAGAGGGGTGGGTGGGTATAAGGAAGATTGAATTGAAGTAAAGAGAATGAGGGTTTGTGGGGACTTTGAAGAGTTTATGGTAAGAGAAAAATGGGCATAGGAATTGATTACATAATTTTATGTGACTCAGTAAAAATAAAGGGAAAAGGACATTGGGGGTAGGGTTTATCTGTGGGACAGTGTATTTTACAGAGTTTAGGGCATCAATTTCTAAGAATTTTGTTTGGTTAGTAGTGGGGGCTATGTGATGGACCCTACTTATTACAGAATCTAATGATCAATCTTCTTTTTGCAGTATTTTTCCTCTTTTTCTCTCACTTTTCAAGGAAGGGATAAAGCTTCAAAAATCAGTTTATTTTGATAAGTATTTTTTTGTAAAAGTGCTTTTTTCAAAAGTACTTTTGGTGATAAACAATTTGTTTTTGGCTAATTAGTTTGAAAAACACTTCTGAGCAAGAATTAGTGTTTGGTGCCCTTTAAAAAATTGCTTCTAAGTGTATTTTTCTTAAAAGTGCTTCTCAAAAAAGTACTTTTAGAGAGAAGCTATTTTTTTCCGCTTCTCCACAAAAATATTTTTTTCCCTCCAAAAGTTTGGTCAAACACATAAAAAAAAATATTTTCGGCCAAAAAGAAGCTTGGACAAACAGGTTACAAATCTAAAAGATAAATTTAGGCCAAAAAAGAAAGAGAAAAAAAAATTCGGATTTTGGTTGTGATATTAGAGCAATTAATTTTAGCATATAATCTGTATTAGATAATAGCGTAATTGATTAATTATATAAGAAAAAAAATAATTTTTGCATAAGTAACATTTTGTTGAAGATATTTCGTAACAGCGGCGAAGACAAAATTTCTGCTAATGGGCCTAAAAAAGGAAAAAATTAAAAAAACAAAAAGAAATTATGATCGGTAAGAATTTAACCATCAACCTAACAAGATTTTGAACCACTGAGCTATATTTATGGGTTATCTCAAAGGATTCAAAATATAATATCTAGAGGTACAAATTGGATATTGCTTTATGCGCACAGTATAATTTTTCGGAGAAGGAGGTTCGGGTGAATCCCCTTCCACACATGTTTCGTAATAACCCAATTAAGTTATACGAAAATTCATATATATGCGAACTCAAGTTTTCCGAAGCGGGAAGAGCATTTGGTTACTTACCAAAGTTCGGTGGCGAAGACTCAGATTGACTATCTCCTCCTCAGGAGACGCGACAGAAGGTTATGCAAGGATTGCAAGGTTATCCCAGGTGAGACCCTCGCAACGCAGCATAGGGTTTTGGTGATGGACATTGGTATATGATAAGGAGGAAGAAGAGGTCAGTATGAGGCCGTCCGAGGATTAGGTGGGGCGCCTTGACTAAGGATAAAACTCAGGAGTTGGAAGGAAGGTTATCGGCTATGGGAGCTTGGAGAAGTAGTGGGGATGCAAACACTATGTGGTCAACGACAACGGACTGTATAAGGAAGGCAGCGAGAGAGGTGTTAGGGATATCTTCGGGCCGCACCGGTGGCCACAAAGGAGACTGGTGGTGGAATGCAGTTGTCCAAGGTAAAGTGGAAGCAAAGAAGGCGGCTTACCTGCGGTTAGTAGGGAGCACTGGCGAGGAGGAGAGGAGAGCGACCAGTGAGAGGTATAAGGTAGCTAGGAAGGAGGCGAAGATGGCAGTAACGGAGGCTAAGACAACAGCTTTTGCTCACCTGTACGAGGAACTGGGAACAAAGGAGGGGAGAAAAAGTTATTCCGACTCGCTAAGGTGAGAGAGAGGACGACTCGGGATCTGGACCAAGTGAGGTGCATAAAAGATGATGACAGCAAAGTTTTGATGGGGGATGACCAGATTAAGAGGAGGTGGCAGACCTACTTTCATAAACTTCTAAATGAAGAAGGGGATCAGGATATTGTACTAGGTGAATTGAGGAATGCCGACAGTCCCCACGAATTAAGTTATTATAGGGACATTGAGGTCGATGAGGTCATGGAGGCAATGCGTAAGATGAGAAGGGGCAGAGCTACCGGGCCAGATGAAATTCCGGTTGAACTTTGGAGGTGTGTGGGTAGAGCATGCTTGGAATGGCTTATTGGGTTGTTTAATGTTATATTCAAGACTAATAGGATGCCTGAAGAGTGGAGGTGGAGTACAATGGTTCCGTTGTATAAGAACAAAGGCGATATCCACAGCTGTAACAACTATAGGGGGTATCAAATTACTGAGTCATACCATGAAAGTTTGGGAGAAAGTGGCAGAAATGAGAGTGCGAAGGAGGGTGTCTATTTCAGACAACCAGTTCGGGTTCATGCAGGGGCGATCTACCACAGAAGCTATCCACCTTATTAGGAGGATGGTGGAACAATACAGGGATAGGAAGAAGGATCTCCACATGGTGTTTATTGATCTGGAGAAAGCGTACAACAGGGTTCCTAGGGAGGTCTTATGGAGCTGCTTAGAGGCTAAAGGGGTTCCGGTTGCCTACATTAGGGTGATTAAAGACATGTATGATGGAGCTAAAACTCGGGTTAGGACAATAGGAGGCGACTCCGAGCATTTTCCGATTGTTACGGGGTTGCACCAAGGGTATGCGTTCAGCCCATTCCTATTTGCCCTCGTGATGGATGCACTAACTCATCATATTCAAGGGAGGTGTCATGGTGCATGCTATTTGCTGATGACATAGTTCTAATTGACGAGACTCGAGGCGGCGTCAACAAGAGGCTAGAGATTTGGAGACATGCCCTTGAGTCTAAAGGTTTCAAGTTGAGCAGGATGAAGACATAATACCTCGAGTGCAAATTTGGGGTCGAGCCGACGGAAGCGGGAGTGGACGTGAGGCCTCACTCTCAAGTCATTCCCAAGAGAGGTAGTTTCAAGTACCTTGGGTCGGTTATTCAGGGGATCGGGGAGATCGACGAGAATGTCACACACCGTATAGGGGTGGGGTGGATGAAGTGGAGGTTAGTGTCGGGAGTTCTGTGTGACAAGAAAGTGCCACCGTTACTAAAAGGTAAGTTTTATAAGTGGTTAGGCCTGCCATGTTGTATGTGACTGAGTGTTGGCCGGTTAAGAACTCACACATCTAGAAGATGAAAGTAGCAGAGATGAGGATGTTGAGGTGGATGTGCGGGCATACAAGGATGGATTAGATTAGGAATGAAGATATTCGAGAGAAGGTGGGCATGGCCCCCATGGAGGACAAGATGCGGGAAGCAAGACTCAGATGGTTCGGACACATTCAGAGGAGGAGCACTGATGCACCGGTGAGGAGGTGTGAGCGACTAACTGTGGTGGGCACGAGGAAAGGTAGAGGGCGACCTAAGAAGTATTGGGGAGAGTTAATCAGGCAGGACATGGCGCGACTTTGGATTACTGAGGACATGGCCCTTCACAGGGAATTGTGGAGGTCGAGCATTAAGGTTGTAGGTTAGGGGGAAGTTGTGAATATTTCTACAGCGCACTGGAGTGAGACTAGCCAATTAGGAGTTAGTCTTAGGATGCTACTGGTCATCTATTGATGCAGGACTTTATCTGCTGGTTATTATTATACCTTCCATATATTTCGTATTTCTTATATTGTTGTTATTTTATTATGATTCTATTGATGGTACTAATATATCGTCTCTTGTTGCTTTCTTGAGCCGAGGGTCTCCTAGAAACAGCCTCTCTGCCCCTCGGAGTAGGGGTAAGATCTGCGTACATATTACCCTCCCCATACCCCACTTGTGGGATTATACTGGGCCGTTGTTGTTGTTGTTGTTGTAATAAAGAGATTAAATTATATAAAGATAAACATACCTTTTAAAAATAAGTAATGCATATATATATATATATATATATCAATCATGTTATTGTTAATCATCACATAATAATTTATTTATTATTCGTTATTACATACTACTAATTCCTGGAATCCGGAACCAAAATGTTGCTATTTTGGATTCAGAAAACACAAATAAGTGTAAAAAAAAAGGTAACCATAATATATATAACGCCAGGTTTTC
>NW_017670325.1:336797-338286 GCF_001879085.1 Nicotiana attenuata
AATCACCTTAATAAATGTGCAGGATGAGCACGACTCAAAATGAACCCTTTTCAATCATGCATAAAATCCCTTTGGAGTTGCGTCTGTGGTGGAACGATTTGGGCAAAGAAGGGCAAGATGCGGTCAAGAAACATTTGAAAGGGCTTACCGGTTTGCTCGATATTGTGCCTCGGGGAGATATTATAAGGGCGCTAGTTACCTGTTGGGACCCAGCACATAATGTGTTCCATTTTTCGGATTTTGAGCTTACCCCGATGTTGGAGGAAATAGCTGGCTACATTGGAAAGGATGAGGTTCCGTTGAGGCACACATATTTGGTTGCTCCCAGAGTTGTAGCTGTACACAAGTTTCTAGACTCCTTGAAAATAGTCAGGGCCGTCCATAACACAGACCTGGCAAATGGGTTTTGTACTCTAAGCTTCATATATCATCGCTATGGTCATATTGGGGGGTTCAACAACCTAGAAAGTAAGATATGTAGCAAAGGAAACCGCCAGAAGTGGGAGGAGCATCGATGTTTCGCTTTTATGGTGGCTTTGTTGGGGCTTTTAATATTTCCAAGGAAGGATGGGAACATTGACATAAAAATAGCTGGGGTTGTCAGCACGTTAATCACTCAAGCCAAAAGTACACTTGCACCTATGATATTGGCCGACATCTTCCGTGCTCTTACAGCTTGTAAAGCCGGGGAAACCTTCTTCGAGGGGTGCAACTTATTATTACAAATGTGGATGATTGAGCATCTGTATCGTCGCCCTCGGTTTTTGAGCTATGGGTCTCCAGAAAAAACATGCATAGAAGAATTTTACACAAAAACTAAAGGGGTCAAATTGCCAGAAGGGGTCACGGGTTGGACAACATATTTTCGGTCCCTCATTGCTAGCCAAATAGAGTGGACACTGGGATGGTTACCTGTTGATGAAGTCGTATATATGCCGGCAGCCCGACCACATTTTCTCCTGATGGGGCTTAGAAGCATTCAGCCTTACGCACCGTATCGAGTGTTGAGGCAACTGGGGAGATGCCAGATAGTACCCAAGGATGATGATCTTAGTTTGCAAGTGGTTGAGATTGGCCCTGATGGCCAGTTTCCTGAAGCAGTGGTCCGCCAAGTCTGGAGCGAATGTCAATATTTGGCGGCAAATACTTGTGTTCGGGATCAGGCCAAAGGAGAGGTGTCGCCTGATTATCAGGCTTGGTATAGAAGGGACGTTGCATTCGGAAGACCGCCCAAAAGCCTCACATCCAGGAATTTGTTGACTCATCACAAGAACAATGGGCTTGGTTAGCTAAAGAAAATGAGTACAGGGCCCGCATAGGAGCATTGGAAAAACAGGTCCAAGACCTCCGATTTGAAAATAGCTTGCAAGTCGCGGCTGACGAAGGGGAGAGAAAACAATTGGCCAAGGAGAATGAAGTTTATGAGCCCAAATCCAAGAGATGAAGCTAGAGGCCGACAACCCTGTCAGAAGTGCCAAAGATACAAAGC
>NW_017670325.1:338701-344094 GCF_001879085.1 Nicotiana attenuata
GAGAGAATCTTAACCGTTGCTCATTCTATTACCCGGAAATGCCAGATGTGCGAGAACATGACCCGTACCACCTTCTTTGCATCAGTCATGATATTTGTGAAGCAGATAAGGAATGACTTAGACAGACTCCAAGGGGAACTTGCATATAGGCCCGCGGCGAGACCGAACGATGTCCCGCGGGCACCAGGAGCTTTAATGTATTCATAGTCGTTTTTTGAGTCTGCTAGAGTTTGCCTTTTGAGTCTGTATTTCCTTTTAATGGAGTTAGGTCACTTGGGCTTGTATTTCTTTTATCAGAGTCTGTATTTCCTTTTTTTTGTTAAAAGACAGTCAGTTGATTGAGTCTGTGTTTTGTTTAAGCTAGGGTAGGGATGGTGGAGTCTGTAGTTCTTTTTGCATCAGAGTCTGTTTTGAGTCTTTGTAATAGACATAGTTGCTATCAATAAACTTGAAAAATTCCCAAAAATATTCTGCTTCTACTTTATATTTATCCTGCGCGAACTACGCTTGATCTGATTCACGCGGGGTCGTGATACGTAGGCAATCTCCATAGGATTCGACCATTTCTGAATAATAAAAGGAAAACTAAAAGGAATGATACAAATAAGGGAAAAAACCAAAGGAAAATAGAATCCAAAAGAGGGAGAGAAAGGCAAAGTGAAAAGGGAAAGATAAGAGTAGAAACTAATTGGCAAGGGAAGGAAATAAAAGCCGGGATGACGCATGTGATCGAATAGCGACATAATAGCAACGTTTGATTGCTTAGGTGCATCCATCCATCAATGCGCGATTATCTATTTGTTAATACCCTAACCGCTAACAAGTTGTTGTTGATAAGTCCAGGCAGGCGATAAGCTGACTGGCATTCTGGCAACCCACCCTTACAACACCCGCTCCAAGGACAAGTCGAAAATGGCCAATCAAGATATAGAAGCAAGCATCATCGACCCATCTAGAGAGGAGGAGGCAATGGATGTGAATACAATGAGAGAGGAGATGTATAAGTTAAAGCAGCAGATGGCCGAAATGTACCAGGCCTGGTCGAAGGGACATCCCCCACCAGCCTATCCTGCCAATCCCAATTATCTCCCACCACCCACTCAACCCCAAGATCCTCCCGCAACGAACTCATATCCTACTTTCCCTACTCATCAGCAATATTACGGAACCACTTCTCAGACACCGCCACTGCCACCCTCCAAGCCAATTCCACCACCACCAATCGCCCCAGTATTCGTGGCTCCTCCACCCACCGCATTACATAGGTCCTCAAGTGAACCTCTGTTCCAAACCCAGGAAAACCACTATTACCCGCCCGAACCCACCTTCAAACCCCCAGAACTATACTCTTACACTCCCCATTTTAATATCTCAGCTGAAGAAGAGAAACCTCCCAAAAACCCGGAACAAGAGGAGATGATACGAAAGGTCAAAAGTTTAGAGCAATCCTTCAGAAATATGCAAGGTCTCGGGGGTCAAGTAAGTGTGGCCTACAAGGACTTGTGCTTGTTTCCTGACGTCCAGTTGCCAGCAGGATTCAAATTGCCCAAGTTCGACCTGTATGATGGCCATGGTGATCCGGTGGCCCACCTGAGAGGTTTTTGCAGCAAGATGAGGGGAACCGGGGGAAAAGATGAGCTATTAATGGCCTACTTTAGTCAAATCTTAAGTGGGGCGGCGTTGGAGTGGTACACAAGACAAGATCATGCTCGGTGGTACACCTGGGATGACTTAGCTCAAGCTTTTGCATGTCATTTTCAGTACAATCTCGAAATTGTCCCGGACCGTCTGTCACTGACCAAAATCGAGAAGAAGCCCGGAGAAAGCTTTAGAGAATACGGTTTCCGCTGGAGAGAGCAAGCAGCAAGGGTTGATCCCCCGATGAAAGAGAATGAGATGGTGGATTATTTCCTTCAGGCTTTGGAGCCGACATACTATGGTCATCTGGTGTCGGCTGTGGGGAAAACTTTCAATGAAGTTGTAAAGATGGGAAGCATGGTAGAAGAGGGTCTCAAGTCCAACAAAATTATGAGCTACTCAGCACTCAAAGCAACCACGCAGGCCATTCAAAGCGGCACCGGAGGAGTATTGGGCAAGAAGAAGAAAGAAGAAGTGGCAGTAGTGGAATCAAGGGTTTGGTCCAGGGGTCCGTCACCATATTATCACCAACCTCGCCCTCACCCCCAAGCTTACCCGCATGCCTCATACGGCCCACCACAGCATTACTACCCACCTCCTACTCCCCATTTCTCTGTCCATCATGCCCAGACATACCCACAACCTCCTACTCGTGCCCATTGGCGCGCACCCACTCCCCAAAACACTTACCCACCCCCAAGAACCAACCGAAATGCCACTGGAACCAGTTTCCAACCCAATCCTGCATATAAGGATGATAGGTCGCAGAAGAAGAAGACTTTTACTCCCTTGGGAGAATCTTATACGAGCCTATACCACAGATTGAGGCAGTTGGGTATGTTGAACCCGATCGAACCTAAATTACCAAACCCTCCCCCAAGGAACCTGGACCATTCAGTGAATTGCGAATACTGCTCAGGAGCGCCTGGACATGATACAGAGAAGTGTTGGCATCTGAAAACTGCCATTCAGGAATTGATTGATACACGGAGAATTGAGGTGCAGGCTCCGGAGACTCCCAATATCACGCAGAATCCACTACCAATTCATCATGAGGCTCACATGATCGAGATAGTGCAGATGGGAGAATACAAGAAGCCGTCGCAGACTGTGATGATGATTAAAGCAAGCGCGAGTAAAGCAAAAGAGGAATTGGTTGACAAGAAACCCTTGGTCGCAGTGGGCCAGACAGTCAGCGAACCAGTAAGGGTAATAAAACCAGGGCCTGTTAAGGTGACAATACCAGGAGCAGCTGTCGAGCCTGTGTTGGTTGTAAAAGGCGTTCGAACAGAGCCAGTCATCATCAAACCGGTGACCCAATTGCCCGTGGTTAGTGAGAAAGTTGTCCCGTGGAATTATGACAGAGTGACTGTGATGTACCAAGGACAGGAAATTAAAGAAGAAGTGTGTGAAACTCATGGGTTGACTAGATCAGGGAGGTGCTTTGCCCCTGAAGAGTTGAGGAAGGTTAAAGCAGCTAAAGACAATCCGGCACCGACAAAGAGGGCTGTTACTGAAGAAGAAGCTGAAGAGTTCCTGAAAAAGATGAGGGCCCAAGACTATTCGATTGTGGAACAATTGAGGAAAACCCCAGCACAGATCTCGTTGTTGTCCTTATTGATTCATTCAGATGAACATCGCCAGGCATTGATGAAGATTCTAAACGAAGCTCATGTGCCAGATAAAATCACTGTGAATCATCTTGAGAAGATCGCAAACAAGATTTTTGAGGTGAACAGGGTGACATTTTCTGATGACGAGTTACCATTGGAAGGAACTGAACATAATAGAGCCTTGTACCTCACAGTGAAGTGTGAAGATTCTGTGGTGACGCAGGTGTTAATTGATAATGGGTCTAGCGCCAACATTTGCCCTCTTTCCACTCTAGAAAAGTTGCAAGTTGACAGGGAAAGAATTCATAAAAACAGCATCTGTGTACGGGGATTTGACAGCGGAGGGAAAGACACAGTGGGAGATATTGTGTTGGAGCTAACAATAGGACCTGTGGAATTCACTATGGAGTTTCAAGTGCTCGATGTCAGTGTTTCCTACAATCTTTTATTGGGACGGCCCTGGATTCATGCCGCAAAGGCAGTACCGTCTACTTTGCATCAAATGGTCAAGTTTGAATGGGATCGGCAGGAGATCGTGGTTCATGGAGAGGACAATTCTTGTAATGCTATTACATCCTTCGAGGAAGTTGAAAATGACAAAGGTCCATGGGTGTACCAAGTCATGGACACAGTGCCAGTTGATAAAATCCCGGAAGGGGAGTGTGTTCCTACGCCCAAGATAGCTGCCGCATCTGTTAGGGTAGCCTCAGAGATGATAAGAAATGGATTCTTGCCCGGAAAGGGGTTAGGTGCTTCACTGCAAGGAATCATACAGCCGGTGTCTCTCCCCGGAAATCCAGACCCTTTTGGGCTAGGTTTCGAACCCACTTCTGCTGACATAAGGAGAGTCAAAAAGATGAAGAAGAGAGTGTGGACCCTTCCAAAACCTATTCCTCGCCTGTCCCGTTCCTTCGTCCGGCCTGGTACTAAACGACGCCCAGCAACAGCAATGCCAAATTCTGTGGTGATAGAACCTGACAAGGAGATGCTCGCAAGGTTCAAAAAGGTGTTCGATGAAGTGAATATGGTGGAACCAGGCGAAGGCCCGAGTAAAGTTGATGTGCAGTTCGTGGGATCTCAGGCTAAGCTCAATAACTGGGAAGCTACTCCTCTTCCAATTCGAAAGGAGTCGTGGTAGTTAGTTTTTGATTTGAGTACTAAATCTGGATTATTTCCAGGGTTGTAATTCAGATTTCTATGTTCCGTCCATTTGGATGAGTTAAACCTTGTTATCTTACAATTATAATGAAATGCAATTTCCTCTTTTCTTCTTTCCTGATAGTCTTTATTTTGTTTTCTTTTCTCTTTTGTACAGTCCCTTTTATGCTGGTTTCAATGATGTGTCATGCATAAGGAGTCTCCGGCCTAGTTCTGATAATCAATGTGAAATAGTAATACAGGAAATTAAGTGTGATGGCGAAGGGGAATACGATGATGAGGAAACTTTGGAAGAAATCGGTAAAGAGTTAAATCAATTTGAGGAAAAACCCAAGCCTAACTTGAATGACACAGAGGCAATCAATCTAGGGGATCGGGAGAATGTTCGGGAAACAAAAATAAGTGTCCATTTGGAAGCCCCGCTCAGGGAAGAGATAATTGAATTGTTGCTTGAATACAAAGATGTTTTCGCATGGTCATATGATGACTGCCAGGTTTAAATACTGATCTGGTGGTCCACAAATTGCCTATTTATTCGGAATGCTCGCCTGTCAAACAGAAGTTGAGGAAATTTAAAACAGATATCAGTGTGAAAATCAAAGAAGAAGTTACCAAGCAGCTTGAGGCGAAGGTCATACGAGTTACTCGATATCCTACCTGGTTAGCTAATGTGGTACCTGTACCAAAGAAGGATGGGAAGACCAGAGTATGTGTTGATTACCGTGATCTCAATAAGGCAAGCCCGAAAGACAACTTCCCACTTCCAAACATCCATATATTGATTGACAATTGTGCCAAACATGAGATTGCTTCCTTTGTGGATTGTTACGCGGGCTATCACCAGATTTTGATGGATGAGGAGGATGCGGAAAAGACAGTGTTCATCACACCTTGGGGGACGTACTGTTACAGAGTCATGCCATTGGGTTGAAGAACGCAGGGGCAACGTATACGAGGGCAATGACTACCGATGTTCCATGACAT
>NW_017670325.1:345084-352184 GCF_001879085.1 Nicotiana attenuata
TCTAGTCATTTGTTTAGTTTCTTCTCCTTTTTACAATCCTTTTCATGCTGGTTCTGGTGACATGACATGCACACATAATTCTCAGCCTGGTTTTAAAAGTCAGTTTAGTAATGAAGCAATGAAACAATGTTGAAGATGTAAGGACATTCAAGGGACATACGTAAGGGCATTTTGAGATCACTTCGAGCCCAAATTGTGTGAAACTGGGGCAGACGGAACGTAAAGAAATACTGTTGAAATGCATCATGCCACATCGGTTTGAGGCCAAAGGCAAGTTTGCCCCAAGTCTATAGGGGCCGTTCGTGGTACCGAGATTGTTGTCCAATGGTGCTGGGTAATTGACAAATGTAGAAGGCAAATGTGTGGATATGGTTAGTAATTCTGGTGCAATCAAAAGATGTTACGTATGTTTTTCTCATGTTTGATTAATTGTGTGAGTTTGTACTTGGCATGTTTTGGAGATTGGAATGACGAAGGCATTTTGTTCTGCTATCCAAACAATTTATCCTTTGTTACCCCTTTGAGCCTCGGTTATTTTCTGGCATACCCCTCTTTCAGAATCAATAATAAAACTCGTAAGCCCGAGCAGGGAAAGTAAGTGGAGAAACAAGAGAAAAACACTGAAAAAGAAAAAAGAAGAAAAAAGATAGAGAAAAGAAAAGAAAAAAGAAGAGAAAAGAAAAGAAAAGAAAAGAAAGAAGAGAAAAGGAAAAGAAAAGAAAAGAAAAGAGAAGGAAAAGAAAAGAAAAGAAAAGAAAAGAAAAAGGAAAGTGGAAGAAAAGGAAAGATCGCAACAACGAAGTAATTCTATGACATGAACTATGTTTGACTTGATTCCGAAAGGATACGTAGGCAGCCTCTCTCTGAGGTTCAGTCACACTAAATAAAAATCCAAAAGTCCCCAAGAAAGAAACTGGGGCAGAAGTTGTGGTTGTTGTGAGAAATCTGATTCCGAAAGTTGTAATTTTGAGCCCATGCTGAATTGTTTTGAGCCTTTGATACCTTTTCTTCCTAACCCTGTCCAAAAGCCTGCATTACGGTCCAAAGAAAGACCTTCTGATCAATCTTCGAGAGATGCCGAGTCAAGCGAGTAGAGGTTGACTATATCAGGGGCAACACTCCGGTCCAAACAAGGGAAATGAAGAATGAGAGAGTCTTGATGATAAATGCCCACACGGGTACCACAAGGCAATGAAAGCTGAGAGAAATAAAAAATGAGAGAGTCGTATTGGTGAAAACCTTCACAGGCACCATAAGGCGATAGTGAGGTGAGAGAAAGACCAAAATGAGAGAGGCTTGATGGTGAAAACCCTTCGGGCACTACAAGTCGAATAAGGATTGTGAATCAGATCGGATAAGCGGAGCATTGAAGCCCAGTTTCACGGCAAAAAGGTACAACAAGAGCTGAATCAGATTTGCTTAACAGAATAGGCTGCAGGTGCATGTCAAGGTCATCAGAGTCGGTATCCACATCCGATAGGTTTCTACGTTGTAGTTTTCTTGTTAGGAATCATCTCTTTCCATTATCCTTTACTCTGTTCCTTTTTTCTTATTTACTCCCTTTTCCCGAGTCTGTTTGGTCATAACAAGTGAGAAATGACTTCAAAATCTGCCACCAGCTTTCCAATAGAACAAAACAGGATCTGGCCAGCATATCAAATCGTCATAAGTCAGGAAAAACCAGCAGGCACACTGAGTTGGCAACAATCTACATGCCTTGGGATCCTTGTGAAATGCAAGGGCTTGGTATTTGTCAATTCATGAACAACGCAACAAATGAAGGGTTTAGGGTGAACGGATCAAAGGTATTTTCGGTAAAACACGAAAGGTTTGGTACATATTAGATAGAGGGTGTTTGGTGAACGGATCAAAGGTATTTTCTGCATTAAGGGTAACAAAGAAAGTGGTTAGCAAGGTCTCCAAGTGAGAATCAGTTATCAAGGCGAGTGAAGGAACAATAAACTTCAAGGCCGAGGCCAATGGTTAAGTCAAGAAAGAACATCATGAACACGAAGTGGGGGCAATAGACGTGCTTTGGGATTCATATGAGACATAAGGGTTGGGGGAATGCCAGTTCATGCAATGCAACAAATAGAGGATATCGGGGTTGAACGGAGAAAAGGTATTTTATGTGATGAGGATGACACAGAAAGGGGTTAGTCCATAAACAAGCAAGGTCTTCGAGTGGAAATCAGTCATCTTGGCAAATGTAGAAGCAGCCGCCCTCAAAGTTCAAGGCCACAAACTAACCACCACATTTTAAACTCACAAGTTTTCTTTGTTTGAAACAGGAACAAAGCGGTGCAAGAAAGTTGGTTCAACAATAAGGAAAAAAAAAGAAAAGAAAAAAAAAAGAAAAGGAAGAAGAGGAGAGCCGACAAAAGGGAAGTTTCTCAAATCTTCGCCATTGCCTGTCTGGCTAGCTTGCATAAAATGCCGCCATTGCTTTTCACATTTTTTTTTCTCCTAGGATAAAAAGACCTAGTCCGATGGATTTTCCTCCAAATAGAAATCTTAGTCTAATGAATTGTTCTCCTAAGATAGAAAACCTAGTCGGATGATCTTTCTCCTAGGATCTAAATCTTAGTCTGATGAATCTTTCTCCTAAGATAGAAAACCTAGTCTGATGAATTTTCTCCTAGGATAAAAATCTTAGTCTGATGAATTTTTCTCCTAAGATTACCAAAAAAAATGACTTAGTCTCATGAATGTTTCTCCTAAGATAGAAAACCTAGTTTGATGAATTTTCTCCTAGGATCAAAATCTTAGTCTGATGAATCTTTCTCCTAAGATAGAAAACCTAGTCTGATGAACTTTCTCCTAGGATCAAAATCTTAGTCTGATTAATTGTTCTCCTAAGATAGAAAACCTAGTCTAATGAACTTTCTCCTAGTATCTAAATCTTGGTCTGATGAATCTTTCTCCTAAGATAGAACCTAGTCTGATGAACTTTCTCCTAGGATCAAAATCTTAGTCTGATGAATTGTTCTCCTAAGATAGAAAACCTAGTCTGATGAACTTTCTCCTAGGATCTAAATCTTAGTCTGATGAATCTTTCTCCTAAGATAGAAAACCTAGTCTGATGAACATTCTCCTAGGATCAAAATCTTAGTCTGATGAATTGTTCTCCTAAGATAGAAAACCTAGTCTGTTGAAATTTCTTTCAGGATCTAAATCTTAGTCTGATGAATCTTTCTCCTAAGATAGAAAACCTAGTATGATGAACTTTCTCCTAGGATCAAAATCTTAGTCTAATGAATTGTTCTCCTAAGGTAGAAAACTTAGTCTGATGAATTGTTAGAAAACCTAGTCTGATGAACTTTCTCCTAGGATCAAAATCTTAGTCTGATGAATTGTTCTCCTAAGATAGAAGACCTAGTCCGATGAACTTTCTCCTAGGATCAAAATCTTAGTCTGATGAATTGTTCTCCTAAGATAGAAAACCTAGTCTGATGAACTTTCTCCTAGTATCTAAATCTTGGTCATATGAATCTTTCTCCTAAGATAAAAAACCTAGTCTGATGAACTTTCTCCTAGAATCTAAATCTTAGTCTGATGAATCTTTCTCCTAAGATAGAAAACCTAGTCTGATGAACTTTCTCCTAGGATCTAAATCTTAGTCTGATGAATCTTTCTCCTAAGATAGAAAACCTAGTCTGATGAAGTTTCTCCTAGGATCAAAATCTTAGTCTGATGAATTGTTCTCCTAAGATAGAAAACCTAGTCTGATGGACATTCTTCTAGGATCTAAATCTTAGTCTGATGAATCTTTCTCCTAAGATAGAAAACCTAGTCTGATGAACTTTCTCCTAGTATCTAAATCTTGGTCTGATGAATCTTTCTCCTAAGATAGAAAACCTAGTCTGATGAACTTTCTCCTAGGATCCAAATCTTAGTCTGATGAATTGTTCTCCTAAGATTGAAAACCTAGCCTGATGAACTTTCTCCTAGGATCTAAATCTTAGTCTGATGAATCTTTCTCCTAAGATAGAAAACCTAGTCTGATGAACTTTCTCCTAGGATCAAAATCTTAGTCTGATGAATTGTTCTCCTAAGATAGAAGACCTAGTCTGATGAACTTTCTCCTAGGATCAAAATCTTAGTCGGATGAAACCTTCTCCTAAGATTGAAAACCCAGTCTGATGAACTTTCTCCTAGGATCTAAATCTTAGTATGATGAATCTTTCTCCCAAGATAGACGACCTAGTCTGATGAATTTGCAGGTCAAAATGTCCTTGGTTTTACTCACAGGATCGTGCATTCCAGTCAAGTCTTTAGTTTTACTCTCATCATTGCATCAATAGCTTAGGTGATTTACATTTTGCTAACAACTCACAAATCTTCCTAGTGCAAACTGGGGCAGAAAATTTTCTTTGTTTTTTGTCTATTTTGTTGAAGTCAGGAGCCCGCCTGGAAAACATAGGCATTTATTTCAAGTTTTACCAATCAGGAGCCAGCCTGGAGAACAGAGGCATTTATTTCAAGTTTTAGCAATCAGGAGCCCGCCTAGAGAACAGAGGCATACATTTCAAGTTTAGCAGTTAGGAGCCCGCCTAGAGAGCGTGGGAATACATTTCAAGTTCAGCAATCAGGCGCCCACCTGGAGAACAAGGGAATACATTTCAAATTCAGCAATCAGGCGCCCACCTGGAGAACAAGGGAATACATTTCAAGTTCAGCAATCAGGCGCCCACCTGGAGAACAAGGGAATACATTTCAAGTGTCAGCAATCAGGCGCCCACCTGGAGAATAAGGGAATACTTTTCAAGTGTTAGCAGTCAGGAGCCCGCCTGGAGAATAGAGGCATACATTTCAAGTTTCAGCAGTCAAGCATCACCCGGAGAAATGGCAAAACATCTCCGATCACAATTCAAGGCGATAACAAAGGAATTCTACTGGAAGAAATGCAAGTTAACAAGGCATCAAGAACTACAAGAGCAAGTTTGAAGACATAGATAGGACTTTTGTAATTCATAGATTGCAGCTTAGTGTAGCTTCTTTTCATTTTGACCGGTGTAATAAGGGGGTTCAGTAAGCAGTAGCAGCAGCAGCAGCAACAGTGAAACCACAGCTTCATGGTAGTCCCAGCTACCAGACCTTCTCGAACTACACTAACCTAATTCCTTTTTAGCCAAGGATATGTAGGTAGCCTCGGAAGCAGGGTGCGGTCAAACTTTTCAAAAATGCTTCACGGAGTATACAAACGGGCAAAAATTGCTCGTATTTGCTCACTTATCTTTGCACGGAAACTCTTCGTGTTCCCGAGCAAAGAGGGGCAGCTGTGAGCACGTGATTTTTGCCCTATATGAATTATTCCCAGAAATTCAAACAAAATGATTTCTTTCATTATTTTGCTATTTTGTGGATTTTTGTGGTATTTTCTGTTAATTGTTTGTATTTTTGTCTGTGCATTTGATTAATAAAAAATACTAAAAAGCGGTGTTGCATGTGCATTAGGAGCTAATTTTGGCATTTTGCATTAATTAGTAATCACGTTATTTTATTAAAAAAAATCACAAAAATAGTTCAATTCGCACTTTTAATTTTGACTTTGATTTTGAGTGGTGTTTCTTTTGAATTTATTTTGTGTTAATTATCATATAGGTTTAATTAGTTTTAGGGTTAATCAAGGTTTAGGAATTAATTTAGATTTATTTTTAGTTGTATTTTAAAAAGAAATTAGAAAAGAAATAAAAAGAAAAGAAGGCAAATGAAGAGAAGAGAACAGTTGGGCCATTCCTCCACCATGCCCAAGTCTTGAGCCCAAAATAAACCCCTGAAACCCGCCTGGTCCATACCCATTCCCTAACCCGGCCTGCCCCGTCCCAAAACGACATCGTTTCGGCCTGTAAAATCTGGACCGTCGAGGTTACAAGATCTATCGGTCGAGAAGCCTACATCCATAACTATATAATTGTCCTAACGATACCCCCCAGACCCCCCTGCCTCTCATCTCTCACACTTCAGAGAACCCTCCGTCGCCTACCACCGCACGCCGCTGGCCGGAAATTGCCTCCGCCGGCGGCGGTTGTCCAATGGCCCTGAAATTTACACCATGTCCTCTTCTTCACCTCCCCGTTCCATATCTGCTATTGGTTTCTTTCAAACATCACCCAAACATCTCAAATAATTCAAACCCTAGCGCCGCCACCGCCGTGTACGGCGGCGCCGTCCCCAATCCCATCCAAACTTACACCATAGGTTCACCTCCACCCCCACATCACAAATCCACACCCCTGTTACTTCAAATGTTCCTTAAACTTCTCGAATATGGAATCTAAATTCGGAACCTGAGCGGGCATCGTTTCTTCTCCAATTTCTTCACGAGTTTTAGGCTCAATTTCACCGTGGAATAAGGTTATTTGACTGTTGTTGACTAAGAACAGTTGATTGATATTATCCCATGGTTGAAATTGAAAGGTCAACCGTGTTCGAGTCTTAATCAATAAGTTTTCTTATTCTTGTTTTGTTTATTTCATTTTTTTATATTTGAATTGTTCTTCCGTTTGAAATTAGCTAAACCCAGTTCTCCTCTTTAATTTGTTCTTCTCATTTTGACTGTTAGGTTTTACCTTTGTTCATACTGCATGATTCTGTGTTAAAATTCTATTCAATTCTGTTCCTAGTAGTTAATTCAAGTGTAAATTAGGGTCGTTTGAATTTGTATTCCATTTTCGGGGATCTGTTTTGATTGGAGTTCATTACTGAAGTGTCTCAAACTTTTGGATTTAATCAGGGTTAGTCTCAGCTCAGTTAATGGGTTTGAAATTGGACATAGTTTTAGCTTAACCTAGGCTAACGACTTAGAGGTAGATACAGAAATAATTAAGGGTAGTCTTGGGAATTCATTTTAAGGAATCTTTGGTAACAGAAGTTAGAAGTCCCTTGAAGCACCTAGAAGGGGGTTCTAATTGTAATTTCAGAATTATAGTGGTATAACTTGAGAAACAAGTCAATAACTAGAGGGTCTCTAAGCTAAAACAAGAGATAAAAAGGACTAAAATGCAAAATAAAACCTGCAGGGGATGCCCTAATTACTTGCCTATAAAGGCAGTCTTTCTTGCCTGAGAAGGCAGAGTTTTGAGAGCTGAAAAAATAGA
>NW_017670325.1:353345-355638 GCF_001879085.1 Nicotiana attenuata
TATATATATATATATATATATATATATATATATATATATATATATATAACACGCTTTGTTGTACAATTTTAACTACATATATAGCATGTAGAGTATATTTTAGTGTTCATCTCTTGTATTACAAAAGTGTTAACGGATTACATTTATACTATTTAGATAGTAAATATAAATGTGATTTTTTATTTTGACCAATGTTGACCTGAAAAGAGACCAACTTTAGTCGCTAAATTTAAATCAGATTTATTTATATTTTATAGAATATTTAAAATAATAATATAATTGTTAAACGTTAGAACCGGGTCCCAGATTAGCGACCAAAGTGGTCTCTACCTGCTTCCCCTTTCGTAAGCGACCAACTTTGGTCGCTAATTTTAAATTATATTTTATAATTTTTATAAAAAATAATATAATTATTAAAATTTTATAATTGGGTCCCAGATTAGCAACCAAAGTTGGTCTCTATCTGCTTCCCCTTTCGTAAGCGACCAACTTTGGTCGCTAATTTTAAATTATATTTATTTATATTTTATAATTTTTTAAAATAATAATATAATTATTAAAATTTTATAACTGGGTCCCACTTTAGCGTTGAAAGTTGGTCACTAATTTCTGTATTTCTTTGACCAAGCAAGTCTGACTAGTCCGGTCAACATTTTGACCACATTATCGACCAAAAAGCGACCAACCTTGGTCGCTAATGTATTTAGAATAATTATTTAATTATTTTCTCCAATTTAGCGACCAACTTTGGTCGCTTTTCTTGACAGACCAATCTTGGTCGCCAAATTTTGGTCGCTTTTCTTTGGATTTCTAGTAGTGAAACAAGAAGAAGTACAATTATTATTAATAATAGGTTTGATGGATCGGAAGAGATCATAGAGCTCTTCTCCAAAACCCCAAATCCATATTCGCATTGTCACGACCCCAGTTCGTCCTCCGTAAACTATCGTGACGGCACCTGGTCTCTACGACTAGGTAAGCCTAACAAATGCGGAAACAACAAATCTTGCGGAATAAATAATCAAAAGCCGAACAACTGAAAGAAATAGTATCTAAATGCTGCTTGGCATATACACACAATTTTTTTCAAAACCTGATACACTATCCCAAAACCCGGAAACTCACGGATCCACAAGCAGAGAAAACACTACATAGCTCTAATCTCCGGAATGTCTAATCAAGAGCCTAAAGTACAGAAGGGCTAAATACTAGATACAGGAATGGAAAGAGACTCCTCGGTCTGCGGACGCGACAGATATACCTCAAAGTCCCGTAGAATTGCCTCGCCTCAAGAATGGTAAGCTTGAGTAGAGGTACCTGGATCTGCACATGAAAAACATGCGCCGGAAGGACATGCGTACACCACAACGGTACTCAGTAAGTGCCACGCCTAACCTCGGTTGGGTAGTGACGAGGAAGGTCAGGGCCCTACTGAGGTTAAACAAGATAGTAGGTTTAACAGTGTGAAATAAATAGTGTAAATAAGTAACACAAGACATAAAGGACAGCAACAACTATCGCAGAGGCAAGTAAAACACAGTAAGAGAATACATCTCAGCTCCAAGATAACAACCGGGGATCTCCGAGGATACCGTCCTGTAGTCCCCAAATATAAATATCATATCCAGTGGATCTCTCGGGTGCAGTCCCGTAGTCCAACTCATAAATGTGAGGGGGATCTCCCGGAATGCAATTCCGTAGTCCCAAAGTAAACATACAGGGGAGCTCCCGGGATACCTTCCCGTAGTCCCAAAGTAAAAGTGCAGGGGGATCTCCCGGAATACCGTTCCGTAGTCCCAAAGTAAACATACGGGGGAGCTCCCGGGATACCGTCCCGTAGTCCCAAAGTAAATACGCAGCAACAACAAGAATTCAATCCAATCAATTTCATATCAAAGTGAAGCAGGTAATCCTAACCTAGCATGGTGCACGTGATACAATTAAGGCAGTTAAGGCAAATTGAACAATTTAGACAAGTAGACATGCTTCTCTAGGCTACAGCAGGCTTAATTTCCAAACAGTGTAAGTAAGAAAAGGAAGAACACAATTCAAGGCTATTTTTAATGAAAAATCGGATTTCCAACAATTAGCACAAGTACGCGCTCGTCACCTCACGTGCGAGGCATTTCAATTACCACAATATCAATCCTAAGGGGAAAAAGGTCCCCCACACAAGGTTAGACAAGCCACTTACCTCGAACAAGTGCAAGTCAACCCGAAACCACGCCTTTGCCACGAGTATCCGACTCCAAATGGCTCAAATCTATTCAATTAAATTTCATAAATGTAAATA
>NW_017670325.1:362440-369756 GCF_001879085.1 Nicotiana attenuata
ATGCGAGGACGGTAGGGTGATTGCCTACGCGTCCAGACAGTTGAAGATACATGAGAAGAACTACCCTGTCCACGACCTTGAGTTAGCTGCTATTGTTCATGCCTTGAAGATCTGGCGTCATTATTTGTACGGTGTGCCTTGTGAGATCTATACTGACCACCGGAGTTTGCAGCACTTGTTCAAGCAGAAGGATCTAAATTTGCGCCAGAGGAGATGGTTGGAGTTGTTAAAGGACTATGACATTACTATTCTGTATCACCCGGGCAAGGACAATGTGGTGGAGGATGCCTTGAGTCGCCGGGCGGAGAGTTTGGGGAGTTTGGCATATTTACCAGCTTCAGAGAGGCCTATGGCGATGGATGTTCAGGCCTTAGCCAGCCAGTTCGTGAGATTGGATCTTTCGGCGCCCAGTCGGGTTCTAGCTTGTGTGGTTTCCCGGTCTTCCCTATTTGATCGTATCAGGGAGCGGCAATATGATGACCCTCATTTGCTTGTACTTAAGGACAAGGTCCAGCACGGTGATGCCAGAGATGTAACCATCGGAGATGATAGGGTATTGAGGATGCAGGGCCGGATTTGTGTGCCCAATGTTGATGAGCTTCGAGAGTTGATTTTAGTAGAGGCCCACAGTTCGCGGTATTCCATCCATCCGGGTGCCGCGAAGATGTACCAGGACTTGAGGCAGCACTATTGGTGGAGGCGGATGAAGAAAGATATAGTTGGATATGTGTCTAGATGCCTCAACTGCCAGCAGGTGAAGTTTGAGCACCAGCGACTGGGTGGGTTGCTTCAGCAGATAGAGATCCCGGAGTGGAAATGGGAGCGCATCACCATGGATTTTGTATCTGGACTCCCACGGACCTTAAAGAAGTTTGATTCCATTTGGGTTATTGTGGATCGGCTGACCAAGTCCGCTCATTTCATTCCTGTGTGTACAACTTATTCATCGGAGCGGTTTGCAGAGATTTATATCCGGGAGATTGTCCGTCTGCATGGTATTCTAGTTTCTATTATTTCAGACAGAGGTACTCAGTTTACATCACGGTTCTGGGGAGCCGTGCAACGGGAGTTAGGTACTCGGGTGGAGTTGAGCACAGCATTTCACCCCCAGACGGACGGACAGTCCGAGCGCACTATCCAGATTCTTGAGGATATGCTCCGTGCATGTGTGATTGAGTTTGGAGGGTCTTGGGATCAGTTTTTGCCATTGGCGGAGTTTGCTTACAACAACAGTTATCAGTCCAGCATCCAGATGGCGCCGTATGAGGATTTATATGGTAGGAGGTGTAGATCTCCGGTTGGATGGTTTGAACGGGGGAGGCTCGGTTGTTAGGTACGGATTTGGTTCAGGAGGCCTTGGACAAGGTCAAGATCATTCAGGATAGGCTTCGTTCAGCTCACTCTAGGTAGAAGAGTTATGCAGATCGCAAGGTTCGAGATGTAGCATTTATGGTTGGTGAGCGAGTATTGCTCCGAGTATCGCCTATGAAGGGCGTGATGAGATTTGGGAAGTAGGGCAAGCTTAGCCCTAGGTACATTGGTCCGTTTGAGATTCTTGATCGAGTGGGAGAGGTGGCTTATAGACTCGCATTGCCGCCTAGCCTATCAGCCGTGCATCCAGTTATTCATGTATCCATGCTTCGGAGGTATCACGGCGACCCAACCCACGTGTTAGACTTCAGTACTGTCCAGTTGGACAAGGACTTGCCCTTTAAGGAGGAGCCGGTAGCTATTCTAGACCGACAGGTTCGTCAGTTGAGATCCAAGAGATTTCCTTCTTTTTGTGTCCAATGGAGAGGTTAGCCTCCTGAGGCATCGACCTGGGAGTCCGAGTCTGATATGCGGAGCCGTTATCCTCACCTTTTTCCCGACTCAGGTACTTCTTTCTTTTGTCCGTCGAGGACGAACGGTTGTTTTAGTGGTGGAGGATGCGACGACCCAAAGGGGTCATCACTTGTTTTCTTACTGTCCTGTACTTTCGAGGCCTTGAAAACCTTATCTAGGGTTGCCTCGATTTGCGTGCACAGCCCGGGCGCGTAGCCGGGAAGCTTAAATATGAATTATGTGAGAAAAATGCTAAATTTTGATATTAAATTGAATAAATTTGACTTCGGTCAACATTTTGGGTAAACGGACTCGGACCCGTGATTGACGGTCCCGGAGGGTCCGTAGGAAAATATGGGACTTGGGCGTATGCCCGGAATCGAATTTCGAGGTCCCAAGTCCGAGAAATGAATTTTTGTGTGAAATTGTTTTCTGGAAATAATTAATGAAATTGGAAACGAAATTTGATTAGAAGACTATGGTATCGGGCCTGCATTTTGGTTCCGGTGCCCAGTACAAGTCTTATATATGATTTAAGCACTTTCTGTAATCTTTGGTTGAAAACGGACGTCGTTTGACGTGTTCCGACTTAAAATGGGAAATTGATGTTTTATGAAAAATTTGGAAGAAATCATGAGCTTTGAGGCTTGATTCGATGTATATGACGTTATTTTGGCGATTTGATCGCACGGATAAGTCCGTAGGATGTTTTTGAGGTTGTGTATGTGTTCGGTTTGGAGCCCCCGAGGGCTCGGGAGAGTTTCAAGTAGATTCCGGGATGCCTTAGGCTTAAAATACCAGATGTTGCAGGTTCAGGAAAATATTGCAGAACCTGAACCCACCAGCGCGGCCGCGTCGCCTTTGCACGGTCCGCGGTTGGCGCTGTGCGGCCGCGGTCGCCTTGCGCGGTCCGCGGTGGCTGCTGCGCGGCCGCGGTCGTCTTTGCGCGGTCCGTGCAGGGAACTTTAGAGATCCGCAAGTCCTCAGGTATGTCAGCACGGCCGCGGTCCCTTTTTGCGCGGTCCGCGCTGGGGACTTCAGAGGGTATAAATATACGGGATTTTCAGTTATTTCTCACTTTTCAAAAACCCAAAACATAAGAGGCGATTTTCCAAGCAATTCTTCTTCTTCAAAACGATTGGTAAGTGATTTCTAACTCATTTTCTTCACTCCTTGAGATCTTTTAACATAATTTCAACTTCAAATCAAAGATTTTAATGGGGAAATTTGGGTATGTTGGGTAGAACCTAGGTTTTGCTAAAATTGGGGATTTGGACCTCAATTTGAGGTCCGATTTCAAAATTAATTACATATTTGGGTTCGTGGGGGATTGGATAGCCGGGTTTTGGTTTGAACCTCGGGTTTTTGACCACGTTGGCCTGAGGGGCGTTTTGGTTATTTTACCTAAATTTGCGTCTTAGCTGTAAATTAAATAGTAGAATTTGTTGCTTGAGATGTTATTTACGAGATGTAATTGAAATGAATAGATTTGAGTCATTTGGAGTCGGATACTCGTGGCAAAAGTGTGGTTTCAAGTTAAATTTGGAGCCGGTTTGAGGTAAGTTGCTTGCCTAACCTTGTGTGGGGGACCTTTTCCCCTTAGGATATGATATTTGGTAATTGAATGCCTTGCACGTGAGGTGACGAGTGCGTGCTTGAGCTAATTGTTGAAAACCCGGTTTTTACTTAAGATATTGAGACTGAGTTTTTTTCGAATTTGCCTTATCCTACTTATAATTAAAACCTGTGTTAGATTAGAAAAGTGTGTTGGTTGATTTAAATTGCCTATTTGTTTAAGTTGCCTTAACTGTACTACGTGGAGCATGTTAGGCTAGTATTACCCGTTATTGTATTTTTGTACTTCATTTCTGAATATCTTCTGGTTGTGGTTGCGCATTTTACATTGGGACTACGGATGTGGGATTCCGGTAGCTCCCCCTTGCTTGTTTACTTTGGGACTGCGGGTTAGATTCCCGATAGATCCCCCTGCCTATTTACCTTGGGACTGCGGGTTCCATTCCCGATAGATCCATATTTACTTTGGGACTGCGGGTCCTGCACATTGATAGTTAAACTACGGGACGGTATCCCGGGAGATCCTTCGGATATATACATATGATGGACTACGGGTCGGTATCCCGGGAAATCCCTCGGATATATACATATGATGGACTACGGGTCGGTATCCCGGGAGATCCACTGGACAGTTGAGAAAAGGACTACAGGACGGTATCCTGGGAGATCCTCATTGTTACCATTGGTATTGAGCTGCACATATTTCGTGTTTACTCCGTTCCTTGTGTAATTGTTATTGCGTGGTTCAGCCTGTCTTATTCCATTGTTGTACGCTTTATTACTGGTTGTTTTCATACTGTTAATTCATATTATATTCTTTAACCTCAGTAGGGCCCTGACCTTCCTCGTCACTACCCAAGCGAGGTTAGGCTTGGCACATATTGAGTACCGCTGTGGTGTACTCATGCCCTTTCTGCGCATGTTTTTCATGTGCAGATCCAGGTACCTCCGCTCAGGCGCACTATCCTTGAGGCAGGGAGAGCTACGGAGACTTCGAGGTACATCTGCAGCGTCCGCAGACCGAAGAGTCTCCTTCTTACTCCATCTTGTAGCGTTTAGACTTCTTTCGTACTTTGATGTAGACCTTTCTGGAGTTTAGAGCAGTGTATTACATTCTATTAGCCTGTGTTTCCCGTGAGTTTTCGGGTTTTGGGATGGCGTTGTAGACTTCCGCATTTCTTTTGAATTGTATATGCCGAGCGGCCTCTATATGCAGTTAGTGTTTTAACTTGTTCAGTTTTAATTAATTATTTCGCGAGTTAGGTTGTTATTCCGCACTGTTAGGCTTACCTAATTATAGGGACTAGGTGCCATCACGACATGTTCACGGAGGGCGAACTGGGATCGTGACAGTATCTGTTTTTTGTTTTAGTAAAATAGCTTTGGTTAGAAAAGTAAGTATGAGTTGTCCCAGGACAAATGCAGAGGTTAAAAGCTAATAGTGAAATTACCTTTTATTCCGAATAGAATTTCTATGAGTAGAAAACCAAACAAAAGAGTATTAGGGGCTAAAGCCCAAAAGCTTATTTTCTTCTCATTTGTTGGTCCATTTTAATTTCCATCTTACCCCGACGTCGACAAAAGGAAGAGACCCAGTCCCCCCCCCCAAACCATCCCCCACAATAACCCACTCAAGTGTCATTCTCTAACATATACCTCACACAAAAAAAACAACCACTCAGTTCATACCTTGTCATTTCTTCTACCTCCTCTCTCTTGTTTTTCAAATGATCATTAAACCTCCAACATAATCCAGAATTTCTTCCTTCTTCCTATCTCTTTTTCATCTGAAAAATTCAGCTCTTAAGTTTTATCAACCTTCCTCAAACATGTGCTTTTGTGATACTTCTATGTATAGCCTACAAAATAACATAAGAAGCAACTAGAAAAGAAGAAAAAAGAAAGACCTAGAGCAACAAGATTATATGTGCTAAGATTATATATCTTCCCTTTGAAACAAGGTTCGATGGAACTATTCCCAGCACAACCAGATTTGTCCCTACAAACCACCAAACACCAAACCCTCATCAGCTTGGAAGAGGAAAACAAGTAGTGAAGATGAGTGTAACGACCCGGCCGGTCGTTTTAGGAATTTATGCCCCGATCCCCTATTAACTTCTTCCCCCAAGTTTATTTCTGCTATTTCGATTTTCCGGGATGTTCGATTTTGAGTTTCGGAGAGTTTTGGGACACTTAGTCCCTAAATGAAAGCATAAGTGTTGGAAAGTTGACCGTAGTCGGAATAGTGTGAAGACGGCCTCGGAATGGAAATCTGATGGTTCCGTTAGCTCCATTAGGTGATTTCGGGTTTAGGGGCATGGTCGGATTGTGTTATAGAGGTCCGTAGCTAATTTAGGCTTGAAATGCCAAAAGGTCGAATTTTGAAGTTTCCGGTTCGATAGTGAGATTTTGATCCGAGGGTCGGAATGGAATTCCAAAAGTTGCAGTAGTTCCGTCATGTCATTTTGGGATGTGTGTGAAAAATATTAGGTCATTCGGACGAGATTTGATAGACTTTTTGATCGAAAGCGTATTTTTAGAAATTTGGAGTTCTTAGGCTTGAATCCATGGTTAAATTGAGGTTTCGATGTTGTTTTAGGTGTTTTAAGGATTGGTACAAGTTTGGGGAGTGGTATTAGGCTTGTTGGTGCCTTTTGTTGAGGTCCCGGGGGCCTCGGGATGATTTCGGGTGGTTGACGGGGAGTTTTGAGAAATGTTGCAGAAACCGCAGATGCGGCGCCGCAGAAGCGGCTAAGAAGACCGGAGAAGCGGATTATCAATTTTCCTTCAGGTTCCGCAGATGCGGAAGAAAAACCGCAGAAGCGATGGCGCATCTGCGGAATGGCAACCGCAGATGCGGTTTCGGGTCACTTTAATGAAAGTCGCAGATGCGACTAAGTCTCCGCAGAAGCGGGACCGCAGATGCGGTCCCCGGGCCGCAAATGCGGAATTTGCTAGGCAGAACATATAAATAGTTGCCTTCGCGAAATTGAGCCATTCTTTCACCATTTTCATCCGGGTTTGAAACTTTTGACAGTGATTTTTGAGGAAAATAAAGGGGAATCACTTGGAGGTAACATTTTTGACTTCATAACTCGTTTTTATGTGATTAAAGACCTAATTAGTGATGAGAAAATTGAGAAAAAGGGGTAATTAGGGCTTGAGTTTAAGAGGCTTTTAAATGAGGATTTGAGGGGTTATTTGGACTCCGATTTCAGTGTTCTTGGTATGTATGAACTCGTGAGAGTACGAGTTTTTTGAAAATGTAAACTTTACCCGGTTCTGAGACGTGGGCCTGAGGGGAATTTTGGTCATTATACCTAATTTTGCGTATTAGCTTAGAATTTAATTAAAGAATCAGTTGCTTGAGGTGTTATTTACATTTATGAAATTTAATTGAATAGATTTGAGCCATTTGGAGTCGGATACTCGTGGCAAAGGCGTGGTTTCGGGTTGACTTGCACTTGTTCGAGGTAAGTGGCTTGTCTAACCTTGTGTGGGGGACCTTTTTCCCCTTAGGATTGATATTGTGGTAATTGAAATGCCTCGCACGTGAGGTGACGAGCGCGTACTTGTGCTAATTGTTGGAAATCCGATTTTTCATTAAAAATAGCCTTGAATTGTGTTCTTCCTTTTCTTACTTACACTGTTTGGAAATTAAGCCTGCTGTAGCCTAGAGAAGCATGTCTACTTGTCTAAATTGTTCAATTTGCCTTAACTGCCTTAATTGTATCACGTGCACCATGCTAGGTTAGGATTACCTGCTTCACTTTGATATGAAATTGATTGGATTGAATTCTTGTTGTTGCTGCGTATTTACTTTGGGACTACGGGACGGTATCCCGGGAGCTCCCCCGTATGTTTACTTTGGGACTACGGAACGGTATTCCGGGAGATCCCCCTGCACTTTTACTTTG
>NW_017670325.1:371416-452380 GCF_001879085.1 Nicotiana attenuata
GGAAGGCAGTTTCTGAAAGTTGAAGATTCCGCGAGGGCGTTTGGCCGCGGTTCTACCGCGACCGCGGTAGAACCGCGGTGGGCACAGTAAACTTCAGGGACTTAAGTGTAAAACACGGGATTTTTAGACCTAAACCCTATTTAAAACACTAGACTTCGCCCAAGAGAGGCATGTATTGATTTTTTAGGTTTCTTAGCAAGGAAAACAATTGGGAGCAAGTACTCTAAACATCTTTCTTCCTTTCTTTTGATTTTTATGATGAATTCAAGTGTAGTTTATTCTCCCATATCTATGAGTAGCTAAATTCCTTGTCTAAGGCTTTGATGGAACTTATTGGGTGATGAACTTCTTGTTTATGTGAATACAAATTGCTAGTTTAATCTTTATTTGTTCAACTTCGTGTTCGTTGTAGTTAATTGACAGGATCCTCAATTAGCTGTACCTATTTAGTGTGCATAACTTGGAAAAGAGTGCATATTTAGGGTATTGTTGAACAACACCACTCCTAGATTATTAGAGGAATCTATAATTGCGGGTTTAAAGGCGGGATTAGGAATAACGAAGTCTTAGGTGCAATCTAGATTGAATTGTGCTAAATAAAGCAAGCTAGTGTATCTCGGGAGAGTGCAATAGTAGATTACTGTGATTACTCGGGAGAGATTTGCGGTAAGATTAGCGTTCAAGATTGATAGAGATGAGTGGGTAAATTTGTATGAGCATAAACAGGAGGGATTCCATCAATAGGGGAAATCATTGCCTTAGCTTTGTCCCATAATTGTTTACAACCTTATTAATTTAGTTACAGCCATTTAGTTACTTGCAAGCTAGTTGTTAAAGAACACTCAACTGAGAATTTGAATGTTTGAGAAGCTGGTGCTGAATACTTGGTGGGTTTGAAGATAGCGGTTGATAGGTTAACTCTCTGTGGATTCGACCCTGGGCGTAATACTCGGGTTATATTTGCAACGTCCGCAGAGTTCTTTTTTAGAAGGCATAGTTGTGCGTGATCAAGTAGACTAAAAACTGAATCTTTATGCAATTCTAATATACCGTTTGACCCAAAAATGCCAATTTCACAGTGATCATACAGAATACAAACAAAAACAATACACAACCAATAACAAACCCCACCAAGGAGTAGGATAAAAATGGAATCTTTATGCAGTCAAAATACACCATTTGACCCAAAAATGCCAATTTCACAGTGATCACATCATAACCAAAAGAAACAAAAACAACCCACAACCTGTAATAACACTACAACTACAAAGATTGTAACTTACAGTTGCAGGTAACTGGGTTAGAAGGAGCAGAAGGGAAGGACCATTTTGTGTTCTTGAATTGAGGAGAAGTGAACAATGACTTTATTGGTTCATTAGCAGGGCCAGAATCACCCAATCCATGTAGCCAAAGAATAAAACTTCTAGAAGCCATGGGATTGGATTTAGTGGAAGATGGGTTTGTTGTTGTTGTTGGCTGAGAGAGTAACACAAAGAAAATGGTGAAACCAAAGGTGATTACGAGGACTAGTAGGGGTTTTAGTAATGGAAAAATGAATTTCATCTTTGGTCTTCCATATTATTTGGTTTGTCTTGTGCTTTTTAGTCATCGAGTTTGGTGGAGAATTTAATTTTTCTTTTTGCTTTAATAGCAGTAACCATTCTTTTATTCTAGAAAATTAAACGAAATGTATTACTAATACTTTTGTCCCGATTTATGTGGCATCAATTCTAATTTCGAGAGTCAAAATTTTTAAATTAACTATGAATTCACACATAAAATTTATGAATTCTTTAAAATAAAATTACATATTTGTAAACTACATAAAAAATATTATAGATCATAATAATTAGCAATTTAAAAGACATATAAAAAATCACGTTCAAGAATAATTCATTTGAATTTGAAATTTAGAAGTGCCCATAAATTGGGACACATAGAGTAATTTTAAAGAAAAGAATTTTTTTCCCATGAAAGAACAGAATTAGAGTAGAGAAAGATTTATTAAGTCATACCCAATATTTATCCTAAAACATCTAAATTAACAAGTCCAAATTTTAATATTTATTGTCCATGATTCAGTGACATACATTGTGTACAGAATAGTGAATCATATAAAATAAATAAAATAAAAAAAGGGGCAGCCGGCAGCCTGGTACACTAAATTCCGGTTATGCGCGAGGTCCGGGAAGGGCGGATCACAAAAGTCTATTGTACGCTGTCTTTCCCTGCATTTCTGCAAGATGCTACTTCCACGACTCGAACCCATGACCTTCTGTTCACATGGTGGTAACTTTCCAGTTACGCCAAGAATCCCTCCAAAATAGTGAATCATATAAACACAGAAATATATATAGCGCTCAATATATATGAATATTCATTAATTTATGAGCTATGAGATACACGAGCATCTAAAAATTGTTTAATTTGCCATTATTTCCTTCAACAACTCTCCAATCAAAAAAGAAATTCTGCATTTGTCATTGAATATAAAGTGGCCTCCAAAAGTTATAGCCAAACAGGCAAACAAATTATAGCAATACATTTCCAAAAATTCTAACCAAAAACCCTATAACTAATTATGATTATCCTATAGTATAGATCCACCAAACAACACTACGATACTTTGGTTGATACAACAATTTACTACCACATTATAAAAAAAAATATTTAAGTTTTATACACTAATAATATTAGTTAATACAATTTAATTGTTATAACAAGTTATTATTTTATCTTTTAGGGTATGACATCAAATTTTAATAAGAAAACTTACATGTTATAAGTAGTCTATATTGCTCGGATTCTTCGATAACATTATTAGATGCGTGTTAAATCTCCAAAAGTAGGACAATACATTTTTTGAAATATTTGATACGTATGCGACAACATTTTGAAGAGTTCACCAAATATAATCAAAATAACACAATGACATATAAATTTCTTACACATAATATAAAATCAACAAAAATAAAGTGGGACTATCTCAAACCATTTAATATTAATAGTGTCCTTTATGTTACTGCCAAACCTATATTCTAGGAATTTATTAAATTACCAAATTGAAAATTCTTTTGATAACCAAAAGTCAATAAAACACTACAGTAATACTAATACGAGAGATATTATACAGAGAAAAGTCAGATACAGAATTTTTTACCTTTCATGGCGACTTCAAAACTCCAGGCTCTATGGAATCACCCTGCTGGCCCAAAGACCAGTGAGTTTTTCTTTCCTTTTTTCTGTTATTTTGTTTTTAAAATTTCTTGAATTTTATACACTTTGCTTAGATTTAGATCTTTCTTTTTTACCAATTTGATATGCAAATTTATCATCGCAGCTTGAAACTGATTGACTTAATGATTCTTCTGGAAAATGCCATATTGCATCTGGGTGTGTCTTACTTTGATTTTTTATTTTTAAATTTTTTTTGGCTGTCTGCCTATTTATTTATGTGAAGAGGTGAGCAAAAATGACAAGAAAAGAAAAAAATAATTAGATGTTTAGGTTTTATATTGTATTGCCGTTAGATTATACTTAACATAACTAGAAATTGCAATATTAAAAAGTGGGAAAAGAAAAGGAAAAATAGACAGCTGAAAACGGAAATCATGAAAATTAGCTCATTTCAGTTTTATATTATATGTTAGTATTGGAATGAAATGAGCCCGAGTAGAGCGAAATTTTTGTGGAAGATTCATAATTTACCTCAACTGGTTTAGGATTGAGGTATAGTTGATTAATTGATGGATAACGTAATGCATTTGTTGCTGCAAATTAGAATGAAGGAATTAACACATACTGTGAAGTATGTTTCATTCACAGTAGGTGCAGGGAGATATACTCCACTGTTATGTAAGTTTACTAATTAATATATGCATCTACCTTTCGATAAAAAAAAAGAAAAGAGAAGAAGAAAGTCTTGGCTAGTCTGGTTGGCTTGGTCAACAACAACAACAAGCCCTGTGTAATCCCACTAGTGGGGTCTGGGGAGGGTAGAATATACGCAGACTTTATCCCTGCCCGAAGAAGTAGAGAGGCTGTTTCCAGAAGACCCTCGGCTCAAGAAAGATAGAGAAGAAGGAGTCTGGTTGGCTTGATCATTGCAAAAATTCTCGGGCAGTTAGATAGCAATTATGCTTACAAGTAGAAATGAGACAGTAAAGAAAACCGATGTTATCCTTATTTAACAAGAGAGAAAGAGAGAGGGAAAAGAACTTTGTTTATCTCTTGATAAGAACCCGAGAAATTGATGCTTTTGAAAGGCTGCTGCTCCAGAAGAAGGAAAAGCATTCGGAGGAAAAAATGAAGAAGAATGCTCCCAGAGCTATTCTCACACTCTACTTCTCTAGATAACGTAGACAATGTCTATGTACTTTTTTCTTTGCTTGTATATCTTCTTGAGTCTCGCAAGCTTGGACTAGTACAGCTGTGGCTCTTTTTTTTTTTTTTTTTTTTTTGGTTAAAACAATAGTCATTTGTAGCTTATGTCAAGAAAGAAAGTAAACTGAAACTCTCATAAAAAATAGGGATGGCAATGGTGCGGGTGCGGGGCGGGGGCGGGGGCGGGGGCGGGTTTAGACATATGTGGGGCGGAGCAGGGCGGGTTTAGACATATGTGGGGCAGGGCGGGGCGGGGCGGGTTGAAATAATTTTTTTTGAAGTTCTGTGCGGGTGCGGGTTAAGATTAAAATTCTTACAGAATTACTACTTTTCCAGCTATGCTAATTTTCTTCGGCTTTCAGCTTCCTCTATTTGTTCTATTTCTATGATCTGAAGCTCTCTATTCTTGTAGTTTATAAAAATGCTTTTGACTAAATTGCACTCCCAGAAAGTACTTCGCGGAGTCTAGCATCTCCTACAAGGCTTGTTATTTGTTATAATTGAATTCATCTATGAAATTAAAGTGATATATTCTATTATTATTCTGTTTTTGAATCCAAAAGATATTACTTTTATGTCCTTAATTCAGATTTCTGAATTCTTATCTTAATAAACGATTGTCCTAGTTTAATTGGAATACTTGTAGCACTGCAAGTTCCTCTGCATACGTGACAGCTTACGAGTTTAGATTTAAGTAAATGGAACCAAAATAGACACAATGTTTCCATTACAAAAAGACTCTGTTAGTTTAAAAGATTTTATAGGGTATACCATTGTAAAATTAGAAAAAATTACCACGACATTTCCAGCCCAAGTTTAAATCCTTATCAAAATGAAAATTCCAGTCAAAAGATTAAAAAGAAACTAACAAATGAAAAAAAAAAAAAAAATTCAGCAGGGCGGGTGGATGCGGGTGACAGTCGTATGCGGGGCAGGGCAGGGCAGGTTGAAACTTAGCGGGTTGAAACAGGACCCGCACCGGCCCGCACCGTTGCCATCCCTAATCAAGAATCAAAAAGTAAATAAGCTGATATCTGTGAATTCTATATGATTAGAGAATGCACTTGAATAAAGGAGGAGAACATTTTCTTTACAAACCATGGACTGCGGACATGTAAAATTAAATTCCTATGCATTCTTAACAAGTGCAGCTGCCCAAGCGCCCTAGCCACTCTTGAAACGTTTCGTTTGTCGTTAATCGACTTATGCATAGGTTGACGAATTCTTTCTTCAAAATTTTCTGACTCTACAATGTATGGATGTTTTCCTATGATGACTGGACGTTGGAAATCATTTAAATGCTTGGCTCAAGTTGTTCAAGTTTTGTTCCTTGAGCTTTCTCTATTGCCCTGCAAAGTGTGTACAGACTTAAATTTTTTTCCCTTGTTTATATTTAGCAGCTTCAAGTTGTTATGCTTGTTTTTTCCAATTTTCTTTGTTTGCCGATTCATTCCTCGTTCTGCTCTTCTAGTTCATTTCTGGGCACCGACCTTCAAGTGGGGCATCAGTATAGCAAATATCGCTGACTTCGCTAAACCTCCTGAAAAGATTTCATTACCCCAGCAAATAGGTTTGTCTCATGTCTTTTATTATTTTCTCATTCTCAAAATCATTTGTATTATTTTACTGTGATTAGCTCCCGATATTCCCTCTGTCTCTTGATCTATCATGAATCCAGACATGTCAATTTTCATAGTTGGTCTTTCTCGTCAAGCTTAAACTTTTCATTATATGATACCTTCCATTTGTTAGATCTTTTGTCTTTCTGTTTGGTTTTATTCTTAAGATAAGCTGTTTTTGTTATTGCAGCTGTTACAGCAACTGGACTTATCTGGTCTCGCTATAGTTTGGTAATTACTCCGGTAAGTTCAAAATTACTCTGGATCCCAGCTCAAGTAGTTTATCTTTTTACAATGTTAGAGTATGATTGACAGACAAATAAATCCTTTCTATTTTTTCAGCCGACTTTTCTATAAAGGTTTTAGTACATAATTTGTAGATTAAAGTATATCCTTTTCACATTCATTTAATTCTTACATTGTTAAAATCCGTTATCACCAGACCTAACACTTTACTCTAGGCGAGAAATCACGTGCACATGGTTTAGCGATGTGCTGTGCTCTGCGATCTTATTCTTCTCCAAGACCCGATGCTTCATCTGCTTCTTTAGTTTAGTAGGACTTCTTTCATGCAAACAATTGTAGGGTATCATCACTAATTACGTCATAGAAATGTAAGTTACACTATTTAAGTGGTTGCTATAGCATAGTTCCATGGCATTGTCCTTTGCCAGATTTATCTTTTCAATAGCATTCCATGTTAGTAACAACAACAATAGACCCAGTGAAATCCCACAAGTGGGGTCTGGGGAGGGTAATGTATACGCAGACCTTACCTCAACCTTATGAAGGTGGAGAGGTTGTTTCTGGCATACCCTCGGCTCAAGGACAGTGAAAGGAAGCAATAACTCAATAGCAGTCCATATTAGTATTATTTGGATTTAGGGCATATAGTCGTTTGAAGAGTGGCATTAAAGTTTTAAGAATGTTAAAGCCACTTTGATGCAATTTTTCCTTTAACTTGGACATCTTTTTCTTTAATTAGCTTCTTCATTTTCTGGTGTCATTTTCTCTTTATGTTGTAATTCCATAATTCTGAATTACAGAAAAACTGGAACCTCTTTAGTGTAAATGTGGCAATGGCTGGAACAGGCATATATCAACTTTCGCGAAAAATTCGGTGAGTCCATTTCTGTCTCATACTATATGAAGATCATTAAAAGACTTTGCAAATGTTCGTGAAAGGGAATCCGATGATATTATATCGAATATTCTTATCGCTTTGGTTTTTCGTTTGATGAGCTTCTTTTTGTAGATAACATCATCATTTTTCGGTGAAGCTATAACTAAGTTTTCGCTTGTCTTGGTTCAGGCATGATTATTTTAACGAGGAGGAGCAACCGGTGGTAGCTAAAGAGGGATGATGAAATTATTATAAGTCAGTATTATTGATTTCCTGAGCTTTGAATGCAATTTGATGTATTGGTCCTTTTCCTCTATACTTCTTCTGATATACTTACCACTGTTAATGTGGTGATTTGATAAGTGATTGGGTGCATAATCATAGTTGATAATCTGAAATTTCTTTGTAGATTGTGGGAAAGAAAGAATGGCATCATGTTTTTAGAGTTGTGTTTTTAGTAAGTAGAAGGGAAGTCTTGGCGTAACTGGTAAAGTCGTTGCCATGTGACCAGGAGGTCACGGGTTCAAGCCGTGGAAATAGCCTCTTGCAGAAATGCAGGGTAAGGCTGTTTACAATAGATCCTTGTGGTCTGGTTCTTTTTCGGACCCCGCGCATACCTGGAGCTTAGTGCACCGGGCTGCTTTTTTTGTTTTTAGTAAGTAGAGAAAGCAAGAGACAGAAAGGGTAAGTTTGTTTATGAAATGAAAAAATAAAAATTGAACAAATAAAGGAACTAGATGGATAACTTGTCTCGGACAATGTCAATCAATCAACTCTTCAGTGTCAAACTAATTGAGCTTGACTATATAAATCTTTTATATTCATTCTAGACGAGCAATGCCGCATGGAGGATTGGATTTTTTTATAGAAGAAGCAATCACAGTATCTGAGAAATAAGCGTCGGCTATTCATTTGAATACTAAATAATTTATCTTACGACAAACTAAGAGTTCCTTAAAACTAATGCCTTTTAAGCCTTCCACTTATGCATACATTGAAATGCTATTTTATGCTAAAAATAAAGTGGGAGGAGAACCATGAGGTGTTAGGATCAAATCCTAGCGGAGGCAAAACAACACTAGGTGATTTCTTCTTATTTGCATGAGTCTTGGTGGGTGGAGTTACTTGGTTTTTGTGCTGGTGGAATTTAGTACTTGGTGGAATTATCCGCGTAATCCTTTGCAAACAAAAAGCTATTAAAGGAAAGAGATGTAGTCTCTCCCTTAGTCTTTGGAGAGGAGAGGACAGAGAAGAAAACGTCCTTCGCTCCATAAATGATAGTCGTGGTTGATTTGAGGATCTTATGCGACGGGACGAACTCTTCTTCATAAAAAAAATTACTATTCTATACCACTTAAAAGGACTCTTGGCAAAGCCTGAACCTTGTATAATAGCGTAACAACAATAAATCTTAATCGCAATTAATTGACATCTCCAGTTGGTCGTTTAATTAAATTATGTTCCTTCTTAACTAATTTGCGTTGAATGAGGATCCTTATTCCTTAATCATTATGTGTCGAACCCTTTGCATTTCGATTTTCTTCGATGGATCAATCAATCTCTGCTTTCTCCTCTTTGCTTAACATTAATTCTCGATAACATTATGTTCATATTATCCATCGGTTAACCCGTTTTCTATCCATATTAAATATGGGTTGAGTCGGATAATTTATTCGTTTTCTGCATTATCCGTTTTCGACACGTCCATATCTGATCCGCCCCGCCCGTTTGCCACCCCTAGTTGAAATATACTAGTGTATATTAGATTTCACCATTTTCGAAAGTAGCTCCAACTGGATATATAGGATAGGAAATAAAGCAGCGTTGATCCTCAATTCTTTTCCGCCTTCCCAAGTGCCTAGGCTAATTTCACACGTAGGAAATTGCAATTGAAAACAGTAAAAATCTATGAATAAGAAGAAACTGCAAAAGTGTTGGTTATTTGTAAGTACATCCTATTTTGCTTTTCCCTTTTATTCGAGAAACCCTCGAAGCTCACAGTTTGAAACACGATGAATAATGAGCCCGCCTCTCTATCTTTTTCCACTTAAATACCGCTCTTTAAGTCCAAGGCAGGATTCAAACGCGTGAAATGCATCTAACCTTCACATCAGACGCCATCTATCGTGCTCTTACCACGCAACCCAATTCTTGTGGACAAAAGCAATTTTGCTTCCTACAACTTGCTTGGATTGTTGTTACATGTCGTTTCATAATGTATCGTATTGTATTGTACAGTATTATACTGTATTGTTTGATGAATACAACATTTGGATAGATTGTATCGTTTGCCGTCGTTTCATGATGTCACGCGCCATCAAAATGTAGAATAAACTTGCAAATTACTAAGAAAAAATAGGATACAAAGTAGAATTATTATATAAAAGAGCAGGGTAAAGAATAAACTATAATTATTTAATAATAAGGAATGGCAAGATGAGAGGAAAAAACAAAGTAACGACGCCACCACACCAAATCAGTCGTTCCATAAAGTGACACTTTTCGTCGTTACGTAACAATGGAATTAACAATACGATACAATAAAATTTAAGTAAGAACCAAAACAAACATTGTATTTAAAGTAACAATATGATACAATATAATAGGTAACAACCATCCTAACAAGCTGTTAACGACATCTTGAGGGAAAACATTTCCGGATGGATGCAGAGGGAATGTTTGATTTATCCATCCAACAACTCATGTTCTTTCTAATAACAACAGATTAAAGGAACAGCTTTGCTCCCCAAGACATGAATATGCATAAATTTGAAAATAGAATATAAGAAATCAAACAATTTCTTCAATGTGATGCGTGTTAAATTTCATTCAACCAAGTTCAATATCATAGTGTTTTACTACATTGCCGGAGAAAAAAATTATGAACTCAGTCCACAGGGAAAAAACTTTCTAGTGAGTATATTCTAGTACAATGGTTTTACATTACAATTACCTTAAGACCATTGTCAACTGTGAGGTTCAAATTCAGTTAAGACGTCCAACGGAGAGCAGCATTTACAGAAAAGATATCATGACCCAGTGCTACTGGAGTTCAATCTGTCAAATTAACCCTCTTTTGTTTGATCCCTTTTCGAGTCAGAATCATTTTCGTCATGACTCGTCAAGCCCAAAGACAAGTCCAAAGTGCTTTCATTTAAATCTTGTCTTTCTGGAGGTTTATCCTGTGGATCCTGATGTATAAAAACACAGTTAAAAAACACTCATGCGCATTATACTCACAAAGTTAAAGAACATGACACCAGGAACAAACAAAACTGAACAAACCAAAGAAAGATACAAAGGAAAGACGAAACTGTTTGGTTGATAAAAGGTTTCCATTGTTTTCATTCAAAGAAGAAAGAGGCGAAAGGGGAAACCTTGTTTTTTGGCTTAAAAAAGAAGAGAACTTCTCAAGAAAATTTTAAACAACCTTTTTAAAATAATCTGAAATAATCTAGAAAGTTAAGAACACAAAAAGGCTACAACATGCTGGAAGAATGGAGATAGGAAGTGTTTTCACGAATCGAATAGACCAAAATATTAACCCGTATGAAGTCCACTGCTCGATTCAAAGTTGAGAACACAAATTGCAAGTAAAGACTAAAAACCATTATTTCATGTCTTCCCCAATCACATTTAAAATTTTTATACTAGTCATTTTGTATAACGAGTGAGAACAGAACAAAACAGTCAGTTATGTGCCTTATCTTTTTTCCTTTAGCATTTTCTCTTATCGTAGTTCTTCACATTGGGAGAGGAGAAGGTTTTAAAGTACCTGATTTTCTTCCGTCGGCAAATCGTTCATGTCAGGTTTTTCATCACAACCATCAGCTTGAGATGTTGGCTCCCCGGTATTGGCATCAGCCTCCATTGGTTTAGCTTCATCCTCATCCTGTTCTGACGTCTCATACTTTTGATCTTCAAGCACAGCAATCTATCTCAACCATTTTGAAAATGAAATTTATCATCACTTGGGATTAATGAATAAGATGCAGTCAGACATAAATATTATTATCACTTAGCGAAAACCAAAGCTATTGCCTTACTGACGTACCAGAAGCAACCCCTGATGAGGGAAAAAATAAAAAAAGGGCAGCCCGGTGTACTAAGCTAAATAAAAAAGTAAATATTTTGGCATTCCGCAGATTACTCAAGTACAGCAACAAGACCATTCTGCCAATGGTATTAGGTGTGGTAAGTGACAAGCGTCGTATCCACTCTTATCAATGATGAGTGATGATTACTAACACGGGGAAGGATAAATATTCTAATTCCCAATGGAAAGGAAGATCATGTAAGCTTTTCGACCAGAAAGTTGACAAGCCGTATGCTCTTAATTAGCAGCTCTGACTTAATTTGGCATTTACACCCACCAGGCATAAGATAAGGTTTATAATCACTGGAGGAATATACTGTTGAAACCAAATTAGAGTTTTCATCTCAATTGCATAATTGGGCACAAAAATCTCAGCATATCTTTGGAGGTACTAAAATAAGGGACCAGTAGATAACACCTAGAATGGTGCATAATATAATAGCTTCTCCTAGCTGCTAAAGGAAATTCTACAAGTTAATCATCTCTCCGGTTTTCAAACAACCAACAAAAAGCACATAAGTGTCGATACTAACAAAGCAGGAACAGTAATTAAAGGTATCAAACTCTGTACACACTCTCGGTCTCTCTCTCTCTCTCTCTCTTCCTCTCTGCTAATAGACTCACCATAACCGGAACATATTTGTGAAAGCTTATGCTAGCTTCCCTCTCCTCTCTCATGCATCTAGCTAGTCTCCACACTGACATGAAAAACCAACAAGCAACATGAGAACAACATATGGGGGTCTAAGAATACTTCTACTGCTTGCGCCATATTTGATGAACAAGAGGTAAATGGGCAACTGAGAGACGGAAGTCTTGCGTCCTTGATTTAAAATTAGATGAGAGACGGGAAAGAAATTGCTTCCAGTGGAGATGAAAAGATGGCTTAAAAGGTCCGTCAAGTGTCAACAAGAACTTACTTCTTTATCTAGTAGGTAGGTATGACTATTCAAAAATGTTTTAGCGATCAATGAGACATATATCCACCACCAGAACCAATTTCTAGATCAAAAACTTGCAGCCTAAGAAGTACAATGGTTCTGTAGTTCTTACGCCTCAGCAGAGTTGGAAATTTTTACATTTTCTTTTATCACTGAAAGATCCACATCTTGCCAACCTAAATAACTTGTAATTTCCTAAATCTCACAATTTAAAACCCACGATATTAGCTTTTGTGTTTAATTAAAAGCAATATATAACATCCCACAGCTATGCCATTTGATGTCAGATCTACACAAAACATAAGGCAGATCCGTAAACCTTACTCTCCAACAATTAAACCAATTTCTCCACTTCTTTCCAAAATTCCAACCAGTAATACATTATCTATACATTTTTCTCAAATCCCTATTTCAATACGGTTTTAAAATATATACTAACAATGTTACTCCATTATATTTTAATTGATTGTAGCAGGCCACTTACCTTGCTTTCAAGTAACTAGATGCGTAAAAACACTCTCAATGTATAAAATTTAAACCTGTTCTAACAAACCCAATACCCAAATAGTTGTCCCACACCTAATCAATTCCCCATAATCTGATTTCCCAAATTGCACAGCACTAAAAAACAAAAACAAAAATAAGAAATAGTAAAGCAAACTCAATAGACTGTTGAAATAGCTCGACATTGTGCGAAAGTGTATGGTTCCAATGCACGAGATCTTGTAGCACTTAGCAGTGAGGTCCTATCAACTAGTATTACACATAAGAAATGAATTATAGACACTAATACAATTAGATCGGGGAAATACTCAGATGATCTAAGCAATCAAAGTCAGTAATTAAAAAAAACTAATAAAACCCTGAAAGATTATAAATTTATAAGTTTAAATTCTAGAAAATGCAAAAAATATTACACAATTAGGTGATTATAGGTAAATTGCTTGATAAATATTAAGTTACTTGCTATCACATGTTAAAATTTATGAGGTGACTTCTTTTCATCTGTCTAATCCTTCGAGGGCACATTTATCCGATACATGAAATCAAAAGGGGTGAAATCAGGGGCTAATCTACCTTTTCAGCCCGAGTTAAGACAAAGGAATGGTCTCACTCAGGGGGAATGCGCCTTCATTAAACAAAGATGCTGGTGGGCGCTAGCAAAAATAGTTGAGGTGCGCCCAAGCTGGTCCGGGACCACGTCATAAAAAAATACTATATACAGGGAAATACATACAGTTGATCTCTAAAAAGCACTCAAATTAAGTAATGAAAGAAATGAAAACTTAAAAGATTATAAATTTCTTACCGGAATAAATTTGAATTTTCGCTTGCGTGGTTCCTCGATCGGAACGACTTCGTCTTTGTTAGAATCGCCATCCTTCTCGTCGCTACTGTTATTTTGGCTGGCAGTAATTGGTCTCCACTTCAAAAGCAATAGATGAGAGCCATTACTTCCGTTAACTCCGCCGTTAGCAGCTGCCGTCGTCGTTTGATGATTGTTTTTGTTTGAGCTAACGTGGATCCACTTCTTCTTCCATCTACGAACCGGACCGGTAAATACAGTTGTTGGACCATACCTAGTTGATGACCGGCCGAATCTAGCTCCTACTCCTTCCATTTACGGCGGCGGATCAGTCGTGAATCACGGCGATGTATTCTTTTCCGATCCGGAATTTTGTTTATTTGTTTTATTTTATTTTTTTGATCTTTTTGGGTATTTATAGTTTAGCTTTCTGAGAGACGTTTCATGGTTTTACTTGACTATGGGAATTATCAAGTGTGATAAGGTATACGATAAGGAATTTAGAAGCGATCTGAACCGTCAAAAACTGATAATAGGTCATTTAGTAAATATTTTTCTTTTTTCTTTTTCTTTTTCCTTTTCTTCTTATATTTGCATTTTTTTGTTGCATTTACATATTTTCGTTTTCCTTTTTCTTTTTGTTAATGAAATCGCCTATGTTTATATTCTAGTGATCACCCATGTATATTTCATATTATAGTAATCGTTTATATTTCATATTATAGTAAAACGTTGATTATAAAGATCACTTATTTATCCTTAATTCTTTATTTGTAATCTTGCAGCTGAAAGGTAGTTAAAATGTAAGAATCCGACAAAGGCTGCCAACAATCGCTAGAAATGGGATTGAGTATTCGTGATTCAATGAAATAGAAAACATTTATTATGGAGCGGTTCACGTTTAATAACCTAAAGAGTTAGAGTTTTCAAAAACAAACAATAACAATGAAGAGAACGACAACGAGATATGTGAATTACGTTATTTGATAATGAGTTTTTTCCCTTCTTATCGTATAATAAAAATTTAATCAGAGACATATTTAGTACTACTGTCTATCTATCACATAAACTCTAAAAAACTCAATTTTAAAGAACAAAACACTTGTTTTTTACAACTTATGTTGACAAAATTTGATGTGAATCTCCAAATGTTTATAACTAAATTTGACAAAAAAGAAATGTTTAAGATGTTTTGGAAGCAAAATATGCTTGAAAGTAAATTAAAATAAACAATAAATTAAAGTTTGGGTATAATCAACACATTAAGACCATTTCTCAAATTTTTTCCATATAATTGAAATGGAAATACAATGCATCATAACCACCTACAATTGCACAATGTCATTATTCAAGTATTAATAAAAAAAAGTTACATTGCTTTTACAAAAGTTAGAAGTCAAACTCAAATAATTATTCAAATTTGACTTTTAATACATTTCTAACTCGATCTGTCATTTTCAGAATTACTTTGGTTTTTGCTTGGATTACCAATTATTTTAAGTACAAGTTAGCTTAGGCCCCGTTTGGCCATGAGTTTTACCGAAATAAATTTGGGATTTATTTTCAAAACTCATGTTTGGCCATAAATTTTGCCCACATTTTTGCAAAATCCCAAATCCCAAAATCACCCCAATTGCTGATTTTGGGCCAAAATCCCAAAACTTGGGAATTATATACATGTTTTTCCAAAATAAAGTTGGGAAATATGTTTTGAAAACGTATGTCCAAACACATTTTCATCTTCAAACCAAACTTCACCCAAATCAGATTTTTCAAAATAAATTTGAGATCTATGGCCAAACGCTAGCTTAATATCTTAATTTTTTAAAGGCAGAATAGCTTAAATGACACTTATATTTGTGCCACTTTGTCATCCCGGTCCCCAAACTTAATGAAGTTTCATCTAGACACCTCTACTCGTTCAAAAATAATATTTTAAACCCTTCCGACAGTGTGTGTTCCTCAAACGCCTCACTGTATTATCCACGTCAGATAAAAATATTCGATGTCATTATTTTTATTCACAAAATCTATTTTTAGAAAAGAAAAAGTTGAATCCTAAAGTTTTCCTTCACAAACACATTCTTGTCTTTCTTTCTCTCTGAAACAGCCATTAGCAGGGACTCTTATATTGTATTGTACCTCGTCGATTGGGAGAGCAGCCACGAAATAGTTTAACGCCATCGATGGTGAAACAGTGAGCCCACAAGAACAGCTCACCCACGATGAGCTTCTGCAAGCTTAATGTGGAGACAACATAATGTTTTAAACATAATTTACAGATCGAGATGGTAAATTAAAAAAAAATGAAGTTATGGCAGCATTGGCAACAAATCGCAAACAATCTCAACCCAAATGGCATCAAACGATTTCCAGCCAAAACTTTGTCCTTTTTTTCTTTTTTAATGTATACATATAAACAAACAAAAAAATCAAAAAATGGAGAAGAAGAAGAAGAAGAGAGCCATTAAAAGTTGCTCAATCTGGGGCGTCTTCAGATTTGGGGCGACCACGATATTCCAGTGGGTTTTGGGTTTGGGGTTTGGGGGGAGGGGGAGGAGGGAGTGGAGGAACGGAGGGGAGAGAGGAACATGAAAGAGAAACCCTCTTTGACCTTTTTCTTAAATTTGTTTAATTCTTGTCTTTTCTTTTTCCTTTTATCTTTTCTTATTTTAATTATTTCTTGTTTAGATATTTACCTTCACGCTCCTTCGACGCGTGAAATACATGTATTTTGTCCAACTCAACTGTTAAGTTGCCACATAGACATGGTTAACGGTCAGAGGGGTTTAAAATATTACTTTTGAACAACTATAAGTGTTTGGATGAAACTTTGTGAAGTAAAAGGACCGGGATATCAAAACCGAACAAGTACAAGTGTCTACGAGGTTATTCTGCCTTTTTTAAAATCATGGGAAAGGGTTAATTTATCTACTTTTGGCCCCACACAGAAAGAAAAAAAAACAGAAAGGAAAAAATAATTACTGCGAAAATCACCCCATCAAAATTAGTACAACCACTTTTAACTATATTGCAAATAATAATAATTGGACAAAAATTCACTTCTCTCCGCCGCACCACCCCTTCCCGCCTTTCGCCGCCTCCCGCCGTCACTTCTGCCGTTCCACCTCCGCTTCCCCCCCCCCCCCCCCGCCTTCTGCTACCTCACTAATGGAAGCTCAAAAATTGTCTTTTGGACTTTCCTCCACTTTATCCACTTCACCAATTCAAACCAAAAAAAATTCAATCTTTAAGATACCATCTTTTTCTTATACTTCACCAAATAATCTTACCCTTAAAGGGTTTTTCTTACAACCCCATTTTTCTTTTTCTCCTAAAGTTTTGCCTTTGCCCACCAAGAAAAATTTCCAGTGTACAAATTGTTTGCAAGGAATAGAAAAAGAATCTGTTACAGTTCCTAATAATACTATGAGCAAAGAACTTAAAAAGAAGAAGCTGGCAGTTTTTGTATCAGGTGGAGGTTCAAATTTCAGGTCAATTTATGAAGCAACTATTGAGGGTACAGTTCATGGAGAAGTAGCTGTTCTTGTTACCAATAAACATGGTAAGTTTTTTGGGAAATTATTATTTTTCTGCTTATTTCAAGATTTATTTTAGTTGGTTTTTGGTCCCTGCTTGTTTGAGATTTTTGGTAAACTTCTGAGTTTTAACAGATTATGCAGGTCTACATTGGTCCACGCCTATTACTTTAGGAGCTAATAGCTTAGCCTTTCAGAGATTTATAGTTTAGAAAATATAGAGAACTTCTAATTCTTTTTACTTATATTTGCATGATATTGGCACGAGATGTGTTTAAATGGAGTAATATGGTCGGTGAGAATTCATATAGCCGACCTAAATGTGATTGGGACTAAATCGTAGTAGAAGTAGTAGTAGTTGTTGTTGTTATTGTTGTATTTCAAGATTATTTTAGTTGGCTTTTGGTCCCTGACTCCTTGCCTATCTGAGATTTTGGTAAAGCTCTGAGCTTTAACAGATTTTGTAGCTGGATATAGGGGATACATATTAGTTGGTTTATGTTTTAGGCGTTAGCGCTTTTAGTGTATGTCCTATGCTTTCTGGAGTGGTTTAGCCTTTCAGAAATGTATACTTTTAGAAAATGTATAAAACTTCTAATTTTACTTATATTTGCATAATATTGGCATGGGATGAGTTTAATTGGAGTAACATAGTCAGTGAGGATTCATATAGCCGACCCCGACTTATTTGGAACTAAGGCATAGTAGTAGTAGTTGTTGTTATTGTTGTAAGTCAAGAATATTTGTAGTTGGTTTTTGGTCCCTGCCCCTTTGAGATTTTGGTAAAGCTCTGAGCTTTAGAGAAAACTTGTAAATTTAGCCTATTTGCATTGCAACTTTCTTGATTAATTTACCAAAAAATGAAATTTTATTCTAAGTTTTTGCTTCAGCCTTCATCTGTATTCCTTCTTTTGTTTCTTTCTTCCTCATATTTTATTATTTTATGACTTCATGAATGTGTTATGCTGTGTTGAAGATTGAAATCACATTGGCGCCCAATTTTGGTGAGAATTCTTAATACAACATCAGGTTGATAAATCTGTGGTGGAAGCACTTGAAAATTTCAGAGATATCCGTTTCAACCAAAGTTTCCATATGCTATTAGTATAATTTCCTTGTAGTACGGATAATTTTGTGAGTATGTGGATTGCTCTAGTGTTATTTGGTGGAATATTGCCTATACTCGTGAATTTCGAGTGCGTATCTATCCTTTGAAGAACTACACAGGAATAAGACTAAACCTTTTGAAATTCTAAAACTCACATTTACCCCAGTTTATACCCGAAGATATGCCTATTCAATTGTCTTCTCCTAGTTGTCACTCATCTTTCACTCAGATATTTTTTGTAATGAAATGCAGATTGTGGAGGTGCAAAGTATGCAAGGGAGCGAGGCATCCCTGTTATTTTGTTTCCTAAAGCAAAGGATACATCTGAGGGTTTGTCGGAGGAGGATCTCGTGGGTGCTCTAAGGTTCTGTTCTTTTCTATCCGTGACTCCTCTATTGACCTGACCACATGAGCGGTTGTACATTTTGTGCAAAAATGATTTTGTCTTCCCTGTAGTTATGTCGTGCCGCAAGCAGTTCCTCTGTGTCTGGTGTTTTTCTTTTCTTTTTCCTTTTGGCTAATTAGCAGGAGAAAAGTGGTATCTGAATAGAAGGAAATATACTTGTACTGCTGCTGATTGCTGAGGATATTTGCTTTTGAGATAAAATGAAGATTATATATACAAAAGTTAGATGAGGTTTAAGATATGGTAGTTCTTTGTGCTCGATATGGATCTGCTTTTGGTTTTCTTAAGCTGCACATCTGCCAAATATTTCTGTTTTTCTCTCAGCTGCATTTATTTTTGTCACCTTTCACTGTTTTTCTTCTGCTCACCTGCAAACTATTATAAAATTTTCACCTATTTGGACACTACTTCTGGTTATTTTAAACTTTAGAGTTGTTCTGTTAAGCGCTTCTCTTTTTGCTCACCTTTCTTTATTTTTGGTCATCCTTTTCGTTTTGCCCTTGCTTTCTTCTACTTGGAGCAAGAAGACGATCACGGAAAAAATGGGAAATGAAACGTGAACAAAAACAAGTAAATCATGATAACGTCTATATTGCTTGCTATTATGCTGTCTTCTCTGTATGGATACTTTTCACTCTTATTAGTCATCTGAATGACGATAGATAAATCATCGAAAAGGGGATTGGTTGGTTATCTAGTGTATGAGTATGACATGAATTATCTAGTGACTTTGCTCTCTCAAGTTATCTGCTTTAGCTTTTTGTACGGTGAATACCCTGTCCGTGCCCCGTTAAGTTGATGTCTTTGTTTTCTCCCTTGCTTTACTGAAGTTTTTACTTCATATTCTTTCCAGATATCTTATATTAACATTTGTTTACAGAACCTACAATATCGACTTCATTCTTTTAGCCGGGTACTTAAAGCTTATCCCTACTGAGTTGGTCCAAGCATTTCCAAGATCAATATTTAATATTCATCCGTCACTTCTTCCAGCTTTTGGAGGCAAAGGCTACTATGGCATGAAGGTGCATACAGCAGTCATTGCTTCTGGAGCTAGGTATGTAAAATAAAGATGAAATTTTTCTTGTTAATCAAGTATCATGTATCTTCTTTATCTTTAATTTTTCAGTTGTTAACTTCAAACTAAAAAGAATACTTTGCCATGATAAGTAAAAAGTAAAGAAAAACTGTCATGTGTACTGAAAAGGGTCTGTTTCAGGCGCCATTTGCTATACTTTGTCTTTAAAGTATCATGTGTTTGAGATTCTTAACTAGGCCTGGAAGGCCTAATAGTCCAACGTTTTTAAAAGTAAAATGCACAAAATAGCTATGAGGTCTGCGGGGTTTGAAGTGAAAAACAAGGAGTGAAGTGCAGAATTTATGACAAATTTTAAAATATTATACGTATACGAATTTAGTACTACAGTAATCTCTTAAAATATTTCAAAAACAAAATAAAAATAAAAATTGTACTACACTAATCAAATTCCTTTCAAATTACTAATTTCAATATCCAATAGCACAATACCGTTGTTAATCCAATTCCTTAAAGTTGAGACTCAAAGAATTGGCCATTTCTCGTTGGTATCACTTTGTGCATCAATGTTTGAAGCACACACTTCTCTGAAGCACATATCGTCGCCCATGAAGCGATGAACCTTCACTTCACATTACTTCATTGCTTTAAGCAAAGAAGCAATGGCTTTTAAGAACACTAATAGTCCTTCAACACCTGTTTCATTTTTGCCTTACCTTATAAAAAAGTTATTAATTTGATATTTTCCTTTATCTTCTTTTCTTTTAGTGGTGGCAGGCGAGTGGGAGAGAGATTATTAATCTGTGCAATGTTGTAGGACACATGCAATGATGAGGAATATAGCTTACAATAAATCTGACCCATATGGAACTTTTTCTATTCTAAAGACAAAGAGGTTGGATTGAGGGAAATTTTTAGTTTAGTAAGCTCGAGCATTCAGTAGCAGCCAATGATTTATTATGTCGTTTTGCCAAAATATTTGGGTTTATAAGCCATTATGTTAATTTCCTTGTCATTGCTCCCAACGATTCTACGTCTCGTTATGGGTTCCCTGAAAGAATGCTTAAACTCCTAGTACTTTGTTCTGTTTCTGTTGCATTTTTTGGGGTATGGTCAACTGTAAACTTATTTAACTCTTTAACTTGGTTTGAATTTTGGCTGGAGACTGACAGCCAACAAGAAGCTTCCCTGCTTCTATGCCCCATAGAAAGTTGTATTAAGTCATTTCCTGTTTGTTACTAGAGTCATTAAATGGGGTTCTCTAAATTGAGACTTCTAATCCATCGATCTGCAACAGCTTTTTTTTTTCTGATCTGAACAGTGCTCAGCTGTACCATATTTGAAAGCGTGTCTGTATATAATTGGACTTATTATGTCCATTGATGATGTCGAGTTGTTAGCAAAGGCAGGTCCAGAAATAGGATTAGCAAAGGTGTTTTACTTTAGACGCACACACAGATACATTTTAACAATTTACAGCTATACGTTTATAGTGGAAGTCGAAAGCAGCCACATCAATGCTCGTAATATGGATCCCCCTTGGTTGCTAACTCCAACTTCAGTGTACAATGCTACCCAAGTCAATAATATAAGAGACTAAAAAAAGTAGATGTCAGAAGCTGGTTGTTCGTAGTTTTTCTCTTCGATCAATTAAATATATGCCTGGAAAGTGCCCTGAAATTCAATAAAGAGCAGTCAATCCAAGTTCAAACACACTTTAGTTTTCGTCCCTAATTCAAATAAGTGCATATGATATGACTAGCTCTTTCTTGGAATCCCTGCATAAAGGGAATGAGCTCATGAGATAAATTTGTATTCACTCTTTAGAAACACATCTTTGTAAGAACTGCTGATGGAAGATATCCGCTCCTTCACAAGTCTATAGAGCGCATGAATTTTCCTGTCCAATTATCTCAAAACATGCAAAATTAGCTCTGCTTTTGCAGGAGGCAAAACCAAAGCACATTAGCTTGTTGCTGAACAAGAAATAGTACCACCATTCAGCTTGTAAATTGTAAATTGAGTGCTTAGTTGAAGAGCTAATACTCTATGTGACTTGTGTTTTCTCTGTAAGTTAAATACCAACAATCGCTTAACCCATTGCTTTCGGATTTGAAGTATCTATTTCTATTTCTATTAAATTTAAATGCATGTGAAATGTGATCTCGGAACATATTTAAGATCTTATCAGACAATGTAGCATCTTTTTGTTGAAATGTTGAGGATTCACATTCTCCAAGCAAACCTTTCTATTGCTAGTTTTTACCATGCAGATTTAGACCCCTATTTTGAGTTGAGTGTCCTTACTGCATTATCTTGGAATTTCCAGTGAATTGTCATGAATTGTTAATGACAATTCCTATCATAATTGACCAGAATTGGTGATTAATTGTTTACTTCATTGTTTCATGCCGATATAGGGGTAAGGTCTGCATACACACTACCCTCCCCAGACCCCACTAGCGGGATTTATCTGGGTCGTCGTTTTTGTTGTTGTTGTATTGTTGCCTGTGACCTAGTTGCTGCATATTTTAGTTTATGTCCTCCACCCTTTACAGCATTAAGCACTTAACTTTGATCTCAGTAGCTGCTGTTGGATGGGTTTAGTTTTCTCTGTCTTTAATGCTTTGGATCCTCATTTTAACTCCTACACGTGTCTACAGGTTTCAAGTTCTAAGCATAAGCAACTCATTTTTGTCTCTATCTGCTCTTTGCCAAACTGTAGGTATTCTGGTCCAACAATCCATTTTGTTGATGAGCATTATGACACTGGACGTATTCTTGCTCAACGGGTTGTGCCTGTGCTGGCTAACGACACAGCAGATACACTTGCAGCAAGGGTTCTTCAGGAGGTCATGAATTTCTTTTACACATTTCTTGTTATGATTAATATCATTGTTGTCACAATCAAGTTGAACATTTCATGTTGCACTTAAAAATAACCTATCGGTCATAGTTCTCAATCTTTTATTTTCTTTCCCCTTCTTTTTAGATCCTACCTTATGTTCCACGCCGGGTTCCTATATTAATAGGAGACTGCTTCGTTCCTTATGGATTTCTTCATGTGCGCTTTTTCAGTGTTTTAATTCAGCATATCCTGTCAATCTGTGTATCCATTAAACAAACGATTAGCAACTTTGTTTTATTTTTTTTAAATCAACATGTATGGTCTTAGATCATGAATAATAATCATTATCTTCCCTTTTTTTCAATATTGCTACTACTTGCACTCTGTGGCTTGCATTTCTGCTTAATTATTTGGCATGCATTAATAACCACTTTTGTTCCATCGCTTGTCCATTTCCTTCTTTTCCCTGCAACATTTTGTACTAACACACAGAGGCAGATCCAGGATTTAACTCTTGTGGGTTCAACATTTAAGGTTCTTACTACTGAACTCATTATATCCTTAAAGTTATGGGTTCATATCTATAATTTATTGCGATTATAGTGATTTTTGTACATAAATTTATACTCCGCATCGAAATGGGTTCAATTGAACCCAGTGTTATAGAGCTACATACGCCCCTGCTAACACACTTCCTTAGCAGGAGCATAAACTATACGTGGAAGTAGCGGCAGCATTATGTGAAGAGAGAATAGTGTGGCGCCAAGATGGCGTCCCTCTTATCCAGAGCAAAGAAGATCCCAACCACTACAAGTAGCAAAATGGCAAATCAACAAAGCCTAAAAGTCAGTAATTCTGCATGTGGAGTTGCAGAAATTTTGCCTTGATGCTAACATAATTTTGGTGTGGATTCCTAATGGAAGGTCTACCAATTTCCTTAATTGCTCATCTGACCAATATACCATAGAAAATTTGCTTGTTTATGATACAGATGAATATTGTACTCCTTGAGCTTTTGTATCACTATGGTTAATCTTTTTTATGTTTTCACTTATTTAAGAAATAGCTTGATGTTGCTCCACATTGCTGGATATTATATATTTGAGTTGAAACCTTGGAGTGTATGCAGATATCTATATTTCTCATAATATTGAAGCTATTCTTCTGAGATAATAAAAACTTATCCGCACTTGATATTTACATTAATTCGAGATATTTGTCCTACGTGCATGCATTTATTTACTTAGCCATGATTAAGAGGATGTTTGGATTGACTTATAAAAAGTACTAGCTTTTAAGCTAAAAACCAAAAGTTATAAGTTGGTAATATCCAACTTTTGGCTTTCGGCTTATTTTTGTACTTTTTGCCTAAAAGTAAGTGCTTTTAAGCACTTTTTATCATTGCCAAACACCACACACACTAAAAAGGTGCTTAAAAGCCAATAAACACTTAAAATAAGCCAATCCAAACACCCTCTAAGTGATATGTAATTTATTACTTCCTCCGTTCACTTTTACTTGTCCACTATATTAAAAATATATTTTCACTTTTACTTGTTCGTTATACTAAATCAAAAGAAAGATAATCTTTTTTCCTGTTTTACCCTTATCATTAACTGCTTATTCTCCAAACAATTTCCCTAACACTTTTGGAAATGATATCATTATTATGGGTAAAATCGTAAAATATATATTTCATTTATTTTTTCTTAAAGGGAGTGTAAAGACTAAAGTGGACAACTAAAAGTGAAACGGAGGGAGTAATTGTTAAAGTTAAGTTGCTTAGTTTAGTGTGACAATTGCTCCTGACACTGCCATTTAGCTAGTTTATTACTCCCAAATTTTAATTTTCTAAATTTTCTAGTTAATGGCGCCATTTGAGTAGTCAAGAAACTAAATAGAGAATTGTTCAAATATGAAAAAGGAAAGCTATTCCTTCCTTGAGTTTCTGCCTAGTACTTGGACACTCTTCGGTTGCTCAATAAGCTAGTGAATATGTGGTGATTATTTTAGAGGGTGTTTGGCTAAGCTTATAAGCTGGTCAAACTGGCTTATAAACACTTTTTGGCTTATCTACGCGTTTGGTAAAATTAAAAGTGCTTATAACCCAAAAAAAAGTCAAAAGCCATAAGTTGGTCTCCCCCAACTTATCAAATTTCAGCTTATAAGCACTTTAAGTTTGACCAAAATATTTACTATTCTATCCCTAAAATACTTCTTTTTTAAAACAAAACTCTTCGTATACCTAGTTCTTTAGCTGCATAGTATTAATTTCAGCACTTTTATCCAAACACGTAACTGCTTATTTTTTTAAATCAGCACCATCACTTAAAATTGCTTTTCGGTACATAATGCTTATCAGCTACTCTAAATCAGCTAAGCCAAACGGCTCTTAGTCCTAAGCAAACTGGAGGGATTGTTTGGTACGCACACTTTCATGGATTTTGAACTTAAAAGGTGAAAAATTAAGGATACTTTCATGATTTGAACTTTAAAAAAAGGTGAAATACTATGCTAGTATCTTGGATTTCATCCAACATAACTAACTATTTTTCAATAACTTTTGAATTTGTGGCTATCTTCAGTTACAAGTCCAGAAATGGCTATTTTTGAATTTTACCCGCTTTTGAAGGATTGAAATGAATTGTACAAAATTTAAAACTGGCCGGTTGACTGAAACTAATTATATTTGCTAACCGAAAAATGTAAAAATATGCTTTTTTATATATAATACTCATAAAAAACACACATTTTTGTCGTCTATTAGTGTTGGGAGCGGCTAAAAATTCGTAAAAATAACACGGGCTAGCCAGTTTTTGGACTGATTCAAAAATAGCCAGCGTTTGTAAAGTAATTAAAAAATAGCCACTATTTTGCTGCAACACGGAAAAGTTCCAGCATAATATGCTGGAGATCGGTGTACCTGTGTATGAACTTCCAGCATATTATGCTGGAACTCCAACACGCAGAAAGTTCTAGTATAATATACTGGAGATTGGAGCACCTGTGCTCCAATCTCCAGTATATTATGCTGGATCGGTATATTATACTGGAACTCCAGTATAATGTACTGGAGTTCCAGTATATTTACTAGAATTTCAGTATACTATACTGGAGTATTTTTACGAATTTTGAACAGTGTTTTCGTTCAAATTTATCTTTACATGAAAATGGCTATTTTTGAATGACCACTTGTAAATCTGGCTATTTTTGAATTTCTCCCTAAAATTTCTCGATTGAATTGTCAACTTATTAGCAAATCGTAGAATGAGTAATCATCTAGCTCAGCCCACATAAGAAATTGGTCTCTTAGCCCATTTAGCCCCATATGCAGAAACAAAAGGCCCAGATCTCACTCACTCTCACACAAACCCTCACTGCTCCATATATAAAACCGCATTACTAGGTTTAGGGTTTTATTGAATCAGCAAACTGCAAAAGCAAAGGACAGCTTCAACTTTCAGCAATGGCCGCAAAGAAGAGTCCCCGTAATCCAGAGCTGATTCGTGGAGTGGGAAAACTTTCCCGTTCCAAGATGTACCACAAAAAGGGTCTATGGGCAATCAAGAAGAAAAATGGCGGCTCTTTCCCCGTCCACCAAAAAGCCGCCGCCGCTGCACCACCGGCCGTCAAACCACCCAAATTTTACCCAGCCGATGACGTGGCAAAACCCCTTGTCAACAAACACAAACCAAAACCTACGAAACTCAGAGCAAGTATTACACCTGGAACTGTGCTTATTATCCTTGCTGGTAGGTTTAAGGGTAAGAGAGTTGTGTTTTTGAAACAGCTTAAATCTGGGCTTTTACTTGTGAGTGGACCATTTAAGCTTAATGGTGTTCCTTTGAGGCGTGTGAATCAAGCTTATGTTATTGGTACTTCAACTAAAGTGGATATTTCTGGTGTGAATGTTGAGAAGTTTGACGATAAGTATTTTGCTAAGCAAGCTGAGAAGAAACAGAAGAAGGGTGAGGGAGAGTTCTTTGAAGACAAGAAAGAGGTTTGTTTGCATTTTTAAGCTTAAAGTTTTAATCTTTTTTACTCATTTTCTGCTTAATGTTGAATCTGTTTGTTCATTATGTGATTAATGAATGGATCTTTATGTTCATTATATGCCTAAGAAATGGATCTTTTTGCTCATTTTATAATTATAATTTGAATCTATTTGCTCATTTTATGCTTAAGGTATGGATTTTTTTTTTCATTTTATAATTTTGATGATTGAATCTATTTGCTCATATTAGCTTTATAGTCTATAGAATGTACTTCATGCTCATTATTATATGCTTAAGGATTCTGTCTCACTGTTCATTTTGCGCCTAAAGATTGGACCATTTTCTTATTTGCATTATTTAATATCGAGTCATGTTTTTGGTTTTAGTAATTTTTTTATTTACTTGTATTTCTCCTTTCTGTACTTAAAGATTGAATCTGTTTGTTCCTTTAATGAATCTTTATGTTTATATGCCCAAGGATGGGATCTTTTTTGTTTATTGTTTGATTAAAGATTGATCACTGTTTTTGATGAGTTTTTTTCATCTGTTTTGTATGTGTTGGTGTATTGTAGGAGAAGAAGAATGTGCTTCCTCAGGAAAAGAAGGATGATCAGAAAGCTGTGGATGAATCATTGATCAAGGCCGTTGAATGTGTTCCTGAATTGAAGGCTTATTTGTCAGCTAGGTTCTCCCTCAAGTCGGGCATGAAACCCCATGAGCTTGTCTTTTAGGCTGTGAGATGTTTAAAATACTCTTTATGAAATTGATTTTGTTAGATTTATTTTGGTTTATGTTCTGTTTTGGACCTGCTTTTAGTCGTTGTATTGAGGATTTTGTTGGCTATAAACATCTTAAGTTGGCTGCAATGTGAGATTTGCTCTTCCTTTATCTTGATGTTGGGTTATAAATGTTAATGCTCGAGCTCAATTGATTAGGGTGAATTGGTTAGTCTTGAATTGCGATTAGCGCCTGATGTTTTCCTTGTTATTGTGTTATATAGAAATTAATGCTTGAGCTTAGTGGGTTAATTTTGAAAAGCTACATGTACCAAGAGAAGGGTGAAATTCAATACCCTTGATCTTGACTGCCAAGGTGGCTGTAGCAATACAAAAGCTTTCATTTGAGGAGTTTACTGGCCGGTTGTTGTTCTTTGTCAGCATATCTGCTTACCGAACTTCTTACATTTTTGTGTAATGGTTATGAATCATTTCTTCTACGGCTATGTTGTATTCTATGTTGTGCATTTTAGTCTGCTAGATGAGAAGGGGAGAAGAAGGAAATGCATAGAATTTAGCATTTCTAGAGACCCTTCTCTAAAATCAATCATCTATGCACTTTCCAGGCTCACTGCTTTGGTTTCCGGCAGTTTGCGTCTATAGGTGCTTACAGTACACATACATTACAGCTTTTCGCCTTTCAGTGCTCTATACATACGTTTGAGAAGATATTTATGTAGCGATATCTCTCTTCGATATGCCCTGAGTAGACATTTTATAGTATGAGTAGTGTATTCATAAGATTATCTTTAATGTTGACAAGATTAGACATTTCTGGCATCTTAGATAATCTTTAAGTCTTCCTTGAAACTCTGATAGGTTAGCCCCTGTATCAAAATTATGTCCATACTATCTAGACTTGACATTCACTCATTGAATTATACCATTGTGTACTTATGTGTTCCCTTTTACCCTCTAAAGCATGCAATGCATAATTTCATTAGAAGAAGGCATAAGTATCCTCTGATTTGTATTATGGAATTATTCGATTTGACTTGTTTGGATTTATCTCTATCAAAGCATTCATTTGATCCTAGTCATCGGCAGGGGTGGAGCTACTGATGCACCCAGTAACTTCTGTATAGATTCCATATTTGTATTAGAAAACTCGTTAAATATGTATAAAGATTTTTATATATATATATATATATAGTGTAAAAAGATACAGAGCAATCCTAAATTAGTTTTTTAAGTCTAAGTGACCAACGTTCGTTGCAAAATTATCAGAAATTATTTTTTTAAAATAGAATAGCGACCAAGACTGGTCGCTACTGCCCAGAAAATTATTTTTATTTAAGTGAAAAGCGACCAACTTGAGACCAAAGTTGGTCGCTTTTCTTGGTATATTTTTGGCAGAAACTGCCTGTTTTGGCTGCTACGCCACCTGCCAGCTTATACCAAATATCCTAAACAGGCATTTTATGCCAACAACAACACTAAAAAGCAACAAAATATAAAGATCAATAGAACTAAAACATTAAGCTAACAAAACTAAGTTAACGCTTATTACAAGCTCATTCGAAAACTAGTTCTATTGTCTAGTTCAAAGTATATATATAAAGTACTCAAGGAGTGTTCTTTCAGCATCCTCGTCCGAAAGTTGGATTGCCTCGGCCAACTCATTAGGTGGTTGACTGCGTATGAATTCCCCCACATCAGCTGTGAAGCGAACCTATAAAAAAAATTATATTGAATTAAATGCTCAATATGACAAATCAGGTCTAGTAATTGTCAAGTAAATAAGTCGCCCAACTAGTCGTCGAAACTGACCGGGATCTTCAATGTCATCTCCTGTAGCTAAAGCTAGCTTGTGATTTTATTCAAGAGGAGTATTGGCTGGTTTAGCCGCAAGCAGACCAGTCTCAGATATAATATCCAAAGCATACTTACGTTGACACAAGAAAATACTATCTGGATTGCGTCCACTTCAATACCAAGAAAGTATTTCAATTTCCTCAAGTCCTTCGTATGAAAACATCTATTCAAATAATCTTTGAATTTTTGTACTGCTGTCTTATCAATACCAGAAATAATGAGATCATCCACATAGATGAGAATAATTAATTGAACTGGACCATCTCGAAATGTGAATAAAGAGTAATCTGAACAAGATCGTTTGAATCCATACCCCTTTAATGAAGCAGCCTGTTTAGCAAACCATATATAATGAGTATCCCACAAATCATACAATCTCCATCCTTTCTTTTTGAATGGGTATCCCACAAACATACATTTTCTGCTTTCTTGAAGTCGTAATGCTCTTGCCACATTAAGAATAAGGCGATGCTTTCTTTCAACTCGGCCATTCTGTTGGGGACACAAGAAGTCTGATGCAAAATTTCATGTTCTTTAAGATAATTTTTCATGCACACAAATTCACTCCTATTGTTACTTCTAACAATTTTTATATTTTTCTCAAATTGCCTTTGAATCATCACTATAAATTTTCTAAGAACAAAAACAATCATACGTTTGTCATTCAACAAATACGAGAGCAATCATCAACAATTATTAGTTCAAAGGAAGCAGCAATCGTTGTCTTGCAAGCATGAGCCAACGCCACTCCTTTGAGCTAGTAAAGCCCCTCAAGTTGTTCAGTTGCTTCAATCAGCCTCCTCGTATTTAGTTCCTGTAAAACACAAATTTTGTGAGTAAACTGAGCGACCACAGTTCTATATCACGAACTTTTTCTAGGCAAGCATATGCTCCAGTCATATGGTGAGAAGCGCCACTGTCAATAATCCAAGAGAGAAAATTTTTCTTACCCGAACATTCTCTCATTACCGTCACTTTTGTGTGTGCTCAACATTCCTATCAACTTGTTCCATTGCTCATCAGTCATCACTAAGGCCAGTAAAACCTTTTCTATCAGCATCAATTATGGATCCCTGTTCTCCTTCATTTCTAGGTGCTTGGACAACATTGGCATGTGCGTTTGCTCCTTGTCACGACTTCCACCAGTCCCACGGTTTCCACCTCCACCACGCCCAGGTGTATTGGGGCGAGGTTTGTTGGTCCACCACTCTGGATATCCTATCAGTTGGAAACAAGACTCGACATCATGCCCTTCTCGCTTGCAGTACAAACAAATTGTGATTTTATTGAGATTATTGGTTAATTATGTAAAGTGGTTAGTATATTGTAAAGTGGCTAGATTAGATATTCATTTCCAGTTGTTTAGTTAGGACATGTATATATGTTACATTTCCGGTTGTTAATACAGTTTTGAGGGTTATTTTCTAATTTCTGTTTCTTCTCCCTCTTCTAGAATCTTCTCTCTCTCTCCCCTCTCATAGTGACCTCCATAGCTGTAAAAGCTCGAGCTAGCTTCTAATTCAGACAATTGACATGGTATCAGAGCTTGCCGTTCCAATCTGTTATATCTCTGTCACTTTCTCTCTCCTTTGTGTCCGTCATTTTTAAGTTTTCTTTCAACTCGATTGTTCGTCGGAAGAAGTTTCATTTTTGCCCTAATTTCGCGTCGGAGAAGGGGATTTCACTTCTAAGGTACAATAATCACACATCTCATCTTAATTACCGATGGCCGTCGGTGATTTGAGCGATGCGACTAGCACCGCTGTGCATGTCGGAGTTCCAGGAAATTCCGGAATTGATCCTGGTGATCCTTTGTATTTGCACCCATCGGACAATCCCGGAGCTATGCTTGTCTCCGTCGCCTTCAGTGGCGTTGGCTACCGTTCATGGAGGCGCAGTGTATTGCGAGGTCTATCAGTGAAGAACAAGCTAGGGTTCATAAATGGCGAATGCAAGCGCCCAAATCCCCAGTCACCCACATTTCGCCAGTGGGAACGTTGTGATGACATGGTGACTTCGTGGATCCTTAATTCCCTGTCAAAAGAGATAGCAGATAGCGTTGAATAGGCAAATGATGCCATGGAGTTATGGATCGAGCTGGAAGACAGGTATGAACAGACGAATGGAGCCAGATTATACCAAATACAAAAGGAAATAAATGCTACATCTCAGGGAACTCTTGACATTACCAGCTACTATACCAAATTGAAGAGGCTCTGGGAAGAGTTGAGCACCTTAAGCAAGAAATCCCAATGCACATGTAACTGCACCTGTGGAGCAAAGGAAATTTTTTACAAAGCTGAACAGGATAGGCGATTAATACAATTTCTCATGGGGCTAAATGAAACATACACTGTGATCCGAGGTAGCATCCTCATGATGAACCCACTCCCTAATCTTGCTCAAGCCTTTTCTCTCCTAATACAAGATGAGAAGCAAAGGAAAATCAAACCACATACTCAGCTGTTCGTTGAATCAACCTCCATAAATGTTACCAGTTCCAGATCTAGTGGCTATAGAACCAACTATTCACCTAATAACAACAATCATGCTAGACAAGGAAGGGGGAGACCTATGTGTGATTACTGTAAGAAGCCAGGGCACACCAAGGACAAATGTTTCAAACCACATGGCTACCCTGAGAATTTTGGATACCTTCGCAATCAAAATTACAATCCAAATCAACAATTCAACCAGAACCAGGGTTTTAATCGCAACCAGAACTTTAATAAAGGAAAGAGAATAGTGCCAATGTGCATGGAGATCATTCTTCTGAATAACAAAGGAGAAGAACAAAGTGACTTGAACACAGACCAAAACATCAGCCTGTCAAAGGAGCATTACGGACAAATTCTGAATTTGCTTCAACACTTTCAATCTGGTAATGGAGGAGACAATGCAACTGTCAACAATTCTATCAATGGAGCTGTGAACTTTGCAGGTATAATAGTCTGCACTTCCTCTATAGATTTTGGTAAATTGTCATGTCAGTGTCTCAAAAACAAGGCTGAGTCTTGGATTCTGGACTCAGGGGGACTTTCAATAAAACCTTACTGACCAACATTATAACATTACCTTATCCTCTCTTAGTTGTTTTACCAAATGGATACAAAGTGAAAGTAACTGAAATTGGTAGTGTAACTCTTGTGCCTGATATCACTTTGCATAAAGTAATGTTTGTACCCTCATTTAGATACAATCTCATTTCCATTCATGGTCTGACTAGTGTGAATCCTAGGAGCCTAGTGGCTTTCACTAACAACCTTTGTGTTCTGCAGGCCCCTTCAATGAAGAGGCCTCTGGAGATTGGTAAAGCTTGTGATGGGCTATATCTTCTTTGCCCAAAATGTCTGAGAAACAAGTATTCAGGTTCCTCTGCCAGTAATTCTCTTTGCACACACAACTCACATTGTCACACTAATTCACATGTACATAGTTCATTGTCCACAAATAAGTGTGTATCTTTCCCTCCACATGTAAATGTCCCATGTTTGAATAATACAAATGTTAGTCTGAATTCTTCTGTATCATCTTCTGTATCCCATGATCTCAATGTTTTGTGGCACAATAGACTTAGGCATGTACCCTTTGTCAAAATGAGAGGGATTACCTCTATCCCAATTTCCTTTTCCCCAAAATAGCCTTTTCTCTGCTCTATTTGTCCAATGGCCAAACAAGGAAGACTGCCATTTCCCCAGAAAATAAACTTTTCCACAAAAATATTCCAAGTTCTACACATAGACATATGGGGACCTTACCATGTGACAACCCATGATAACTACAAATACTTCTTTACATTGGTGGATGACTATAGTAGGTCTACTTGGACCAACCTTCTTTCATCCAAAGCAATGCATTACAAGTCTTGAAAACATTTGTCTCTATGGTTGAAACCCAGTTTAACACAAAAATCAAGATAACCAGGTCTGACAATGGGTCAGAGTTCACCAGTACAGAAGCAAACATGTTTTTCCAATCTAAAGGCATAATCCATCAAAAGACTTGCCCTTATACACCCCAACAGAATGGCATAGTGGAAAGAAAACACAAATATCTCCTAGAAACTGCCAGGGCACTTCTATTCCAATCAAAACTACCTATAAAATACTGGGGTGAATGCATTCAATGTGCAACATATATCATAAACAGACTACCCTCTTCTCATGGCCACCCTAAAACTCCCTTTGAACTACTTTATAACAAAAGTCCCCCGTCCCGTCCCGTCCCGCGTCCCGTCCCGGTCCCGTCCCGTCCCGTCCCGCTTCAAGTTAAATGGGATGGGCCAATGTTAAACGGGACACGGGATGGGACGGGACGGCCATTTCGTCCCGTTTGTCCCGTCCCGTTTCGTCCCGTCCCGTCCCGTCCCGCATCCCGTCCCGCGTTCCACCAGTTTTTTTTTTTTATTTTTTTTTTATAAAAAACTAGCCGTTGGGCAACGGCTTAAATGGCAAAAATAGCCGTCGCCAACGGTCCAAACAGCCCCTACGCCCCCCAAAACACCCCCTACCCCCCCAAACTTTTAATATAACCCCTAAGTTTATTAAATTATACTTTGGCCCTATTTTCTACTATAAATATCCCCCATTCTTCTTCATTTTTTCCCACAAAAATCAATCTTCTCTCTCAAATCTCTTACATTCTAATATTCTATCTATATTCTATATTATTCTCTCAATTTTGTTACTATCAAGTATCAAGTATCAACTATCAAGTATCAAGTGATATCTTTCAAGTTTCAACTTTCAAGTATTTGGGCAAATTTTTTGGAGCAACTTTCAAGCTTCAAATTAATTCGTCAAGTATTTGGAGCAATATTTCGAGCAATTTCTTCAAGTTTCAATATTTAATCACGGTGCACTCGTTCCATCTCCTAATTTTAATATATAATTTTTACGTATCATTTTAGTGCTTAATTTTTGTGTTTACTTTACGTGTTATATTTTTGTATTTTCATTTTGTGCGTTTTAATATTTTTGTTAGCTTTTTTAATTTAGTTTCGTATTTAAATATGGCACCTAAAAATATATTTGGTATTTTTAAAAAAAGTAGTAAAAAAAGTAGTAAAGGTGAAAGTAGTAGTAATCCTAATCCTAACCCTTCTCCTAGACCCCCTAGAGTTAGAAAGCATATTGATGAAATGACTCATGTTGATGAAACTTCATTTTCCCAACCCCCCACATTTTATGATGTTCATGTCGGAGAACAATTAGATCATGAAACTTTACAAAGACAATTTGGCAATGATATTTTTTTTGAGGATGAAGAAAATGAGGAAGAAGAATTAGATGAAACACCCACTAGTCCCGCAACACAAGCTCCAACTCAGAGTCAATCTCAGTCTGGAGCTTTACCCCCTGTACCCCCTGTAAGGTGTAAGCCTTAGGTTGAACGTCTCAAAACATCACTTGTATGGAAATTTTTTAAACATCATAAAGTCAATCATCGTGCTATCTGTGAAAAATGTAAGCAACAATTTGCATACTCAGTAAGTGGTGGGACGGGGGGTTTAACTAGACACTTAAGAAGTGCTCACAAAGATTTATGGATACAAGCTAACATAGAAGCCGGAAAAATTATAGATCCTACCATCAGTTCTGGCACTCCTAGTGGATCTGGTTCTAATCAAATTCAACAACAACTTGACCCTGCTTCTGGTCATGTTTTACGCAAATATAACAAAGATAGAAACCGTGAGAACTTAGCAAAAATGGTGGCTGTCTGTGGCTTACCTTTTACTTTTCCTTCTCACCCTGCTTTTGTGCATTATATACAAGAAACTTATAACCCTGCTTTTCAAGGTTTTCCTAAGACCACGGTTAGAAATGATGTTTTTAAATTTCAAACTGAATATCTTCAGTATATTCGTTGTGTATTTTTTCACTTGGATTGTAAAGTGTCTATCACATCTGATATAGGTCGTAGTCCTAATGGTTGTGATTATTTAACTGTTACATGTCATTGGGTTGATCATCACTGGAACTTGCAAAAACGTATTATTGGTTATAAATTTGTTGATTCAAAACACACTGGAGCATATATTGCAACTACTGTTCTACAAATACTTGATTTTTATGGACTCGTTAATAAAGTTCTAACTATCACCTTAGATAATGCTTCTGCTAACACAACCGCGGCAAATAGCTTAAAATCTAGACTTTGTCCAATTAATCCAACAATTTTTCATGTTAGATGTGCATGCCATATTTTTAACTTGGTTGTAAAAGATGGTCTTAATTTATTTTCTGATGCTTGTAGTAAAATACAACATGCTTGTGGCTATATTTTTCGTGCTCATAAACAAAGTAGAATTCGTGAATTTGCTCAACAATGTGCTAGTGCTGGCCTTCCATTTAGAAAAGTTCCAAAAGATGTTTGTACTAGGTGGAATTCTACTTATGAAATGCTTACAGTTGCTTATGATTATCGGGTGCCCATCCAAAAGGTATTTAATATGCATAATGCTTACCCTGTTGATCAAATTGTTGATTCTGATTGGGATGAGATCAGAGAGCTTACTAAATTTTTAGAAAAATTTTATTATGCTACAAAACAATTTTCTGGTATATATTATCCTACTATTACACAAATATTATGGTATATTTGTGGAATTTCTGTTGTATTTGGTAAGTATAAAAAAAATCCAACTTATGCACCAGCCATTAAAGAAATGATTTTAAAATTTAAAAAGTATTTTTTCCCTATTCCCGAAGTTTATTTAATTTCTACACTACTTAACCCATCTTTAAAACTAAGAGGTGCAAAGGGACTTGTTCGTAAAATTTATGAGAATTTAGAAATTCAAGAAAATGAACAACCATCTCTCGAAAACTGCCAAGCTAGCATATATTCTTATGCTAGATCAATGTTTGATAAATATAAATCTATGGATACAACTAGTACTGAAACTGCTCCTTCTACTTCTAAGTCTGGAGCAGAAGTTTTATGGGAAGATATGGATGATATAACAGGTTTTGATTCCTCTATTGATGATGAACTTGATTCTTATCTTAATCAAGGATTGGAAAATATTAAAGACGAAGAAGGCAAGGAACAACTTTTGTCATGGTGGAGGGAGCGTGGCAAGGCTTTTCCAACACTTTCAATTATGGCCCGAGATATCCTGGCTATTCAAGCATCATCAGTAGCATCGGAGAGTGCTTTTAGCGCGGCAAGATTTCAAATTGGAGATCATAGACATTCATTAGCGGAGGACAGTCTAGAGATTTCCGTCTTATTCAGAGATTGGATTAATTCAGAAAGAAGAAATCTTGGTTTTGAAAAACTAACCACTAGGGAAGAAGAAGAATACAATGAGATACTTACCACTGGGAGCGATGACGGCATGGAGCTCATGGAACATCAATCAACATTGCCAATGCCAGTAGAATGTCCAAGAGATATTATTGATAAGTTACAAAGAAGCTATATAAGAGCTTACAAATATTAGTATGATAATTTGTAATTGGCTACTAAGAGGCCTAGTTCAAACAGAACCCTTCCTAGAAGGTGACTGCGTAGATTAGGTGCTCTTCAAAAGAATTATATTTGTATTTGAGATTTGAAAGTTCTATTAATAAAATAAAAGGCTCTAAGCGATGAATTATTTTTATGAATTGTCTTAGTTACTTAATAGTTAATACTTTAAAATTATATTAAATAAATTATAACTCTATTATAAATTTATATTTACTAGAATATTTCATTACAAGTCTTTTGTTTTAATATTTTATAATTCTTTACTTAGTTTTCTAATTTTCGTTTTAACATACTAACATAGTAACATTTAAGTTTATTAAATAAGTCAAAAATCTAGCCGTTGCAAACTTTAAAAACATAGTAATTTTCAAAAAACTAGACGTTTTTTATAAAAAAAAAATCACTTAAGGCCCACGAACCCGTCCCGTCCCGTCCCGTCCCATCCCGTCCCATCCCGTTTGTTAGCGGGACGGGATGGGACGACCGTTTCGTCCCGTTTGTCCCGTTCCCATTTCGTCCCGTCCCGCCACCGTCCCGCTTAAATGTCGTCCCGTCCCGTCCCGTCCCGTTAATTTCGTCCCGTCCCGTCCCGTCCCGTTGGACAGCCATACCCTCTTCTCATAGCCACCCTAAATCTCCCTTTGAACTACTTTATAACAAAAGACCAACATACTCCCACATGAGGAGTTTTGAATGCCTTTGTTACCCATCTGTACCAAAAGTACACAGAGACAAGTTTGAACCTAGAACATCTCCTCACATATTCATTGGTTATCCCCATGGAGTCAAAGGATACAAGGTCTTGAGTCTTGCCACTAAAAGGACATCTGTATCTAGAGATGTTGTCTTCATTGAAAGTGTGTTTCCTTTTGCTTTATCCCCTGATAATTCTTCTTTTCCCTCTATCTTTACTAATGTTCCATCCATTGATAAAACTCAAGAAGGTACTGATTTTGCTTATGAAAGTGATAATGGCCCTAGTGTTACACATAACCCATCTCAACACCATGAACCAAACAACAACTCTGAGAGTCCATCCTGTCCCTTGCCACAGCCTGGTGTATCTCAACTCTCAGATCACATTTCATCACCAATAGTTCACCAGTCTGCTAATACTCCTGTTATCCTAAGAAAATCACAAAGACCACATAAAACACCTGCATATTTGCAAGACTACTTACATTCACTCCCTGCACTAAAACCATCATCTTCTGTTGCTTCCACTAGCTCTGCTGCACCTTTTTCTCTTAGTGCATTATTTTCTAATTGCCACCATATCACTCCTGATGCCCTGAATCTTGAAAGTCAAAGTCTTGTGAGAGACATCTGCAGTAACAATGAACCCTCATCTTATGAGGAGGCAGCTGTGAACCCTGCTTGGCAAACAGCCATGACCCAAGAATTTGAGGCATTACATGCCAATCACACTTGGGACTTAGTTCCCTTACCTGATGGGAAGAAAGCCATAGGGTGTAAGTGGATGTATAAAATAAAACACAAGGCAGATTTTATCCCTTCCATTTCTCCCTGAACTTCGACCACCAACCTGCATTGCAAAGCTCATGGGAATCCCTTTTTCTTCCTTAGTTCGAGTCATCGACATCACACGTTCTTGCTGAACAATCCCCGAGTAGACTCGGTTAAGATTCGGCAACGGTTCTATACTTAGTATATTGAAACGCACTGTTTCATACCCTTCATCATCTAGACCCATCAAAAATTGATGAACCTTTTCTTCTTCACGTTTTTGTTTCCAGTTCTGCAGTGAGATTGCATTTGCATCCACCATATCTACAAATTGGAATCTGATCATAATTGGTCAGTTCATCCCAAATCATCTTGAGTCGACCATAATATGCAACTATGTTCTGCCCATCTTGCATGCAGTTTGCAAGTTTTGATTTAAGTCTCACGGATCTTTAAATTTTACTAATTTCAAGAATTTTAAGATAGTATAAAATAAAAAATAATTATAAAATTACATCACAAAATTATAACAAATAATCTATTTAAAATATTTATAAAGTAATGTATTAGATACGAAATCTTATATGTATCTCTTAAAGAGTAATGAATCTTGAAAGAATTTCGATATTATAATTTGATATTTTTCTTTAAATACTCCTTCTATTTAATATGCTTTGTATTTGAAAGAGAATTTATATAAAAACATAATTCACAATTTAAATGTGATTCTCAAGCATCGTTCATTTTTAAGTTTCAACAAGTTCATAAAGTGAAACATAATTCACCATACAATACCACGATAACTAATTATTTGTAAATAGTTGCTAATATTGAGCATTAAATTAATAAGTATAGTATCTCATAAACATGAAAAAAAAATATTTAGAAAAATAATTATAAAAAAGTTATGGACTATTATATAGTAAAGAAATACAAAAGTTAATAAATAAATACTTTTAAAATGAAAGATTTATTTAAAATTAACTATCATAGCAGTCTTAGTGGATAACGTGCAATAATTTTTACTTTAATTATGACATAAAATAGTCTAAACTTAATGATTTATAATTAGAAAAAAAGTAATTTTGAATAGTCAACGATTTATTAAGAAAATTTGAGGATTTACAAGGTTAGTAACATACAATTGTATAAAGTTCTATTAGGCGAGCCCGGTACGCTGGGCGTTGGGCGTGTTCGGGGCGTAAGTCCCAATGGCCGAGGCGTAAGTCTCACGGAACTAAGCCCCACACATAAGCCCAGTGGCGTTTTACGAGTGCTCCGCTCCGGGGCGAGCCCCGGGGCGAGTCCCAATTCTGCCTTTTAAAACAGAGGCTATAGTTTTCAAAAAAGGGGCCTACTTTACTTATTATCAAATGGTCAATTGGATTTACTACTAGCATACGCTATTTCACCAACGAACAACAAAATCACCATATATATACCTTATTTCTAAAAAGAATAAAACTTTCGGCACTTTAGACTGAAAGTTCTAAAACCAGAATATCCAGAGAATGTAATTATACAGTTAAGCAAGATGCTTCCTCCCTCGGTCTTGAACTATTTTATAAATCAACGTATACTAATATTATATTAAGCCTTATTAATATTATATTAATAGACTTATCTATTAGCGTGACCTAATATTTAAGCAAATTCAGAGGGAAAAATTGATTCTCATGATTAATTCATACACATATGTATTTCGCATGCTTTATAGTTTATGATAGTAGTAAATGATATGCTCAAATGAAAAAGATTTAAAAGATTAATTTGTTTTTTGTCGGCTCAATAATACAATCATACCTCCCTATAACAACATTTCTATATAACAACCATTCACTATAAATGCCAAGTTCTTCTTGGATTCAATTTTTATGTTACGTTATAAAATATTTCCTCTATAACAACAAATTACTGTAGCAGCCAAAAAGTATAGGAACAAACGAATCTGTTATAAATAAATTTGACCGTATATATGTTCATCTTGGAAGCTAAATATAAGAGTCACAAATAGATACATGCATAATATTTTTGAATATTCTCCATTACTTGATCGATCATAAGTACATAACATATATACAAATTGCTTTGCAGCATACTAATTACTTACTAGAGAGGGATTAAAAAAATGAGATCAAGAATTAAAACCCTCGACCAACTTGGAGAACTATATTACTCGTATTTTTTTCTCCACTAAAACAACATTGCAACTTTCCTAACTAATTACAAAATAGAAAAAATAGCAAACTAAAGCGAACTTAATTACTACACAAGAATGGCTTTCTAATTATAACAAATGAAACAAAACTTACATTCTTCATAAATATCATCCATTCAAAGCTGCAGCCAAATTTCCCATTTTAATGCCCTTATTAGAACCAATAATATTCTCTCTGCAATAGAAAGAAATTGTTGGCATTGGCACAAATCCAACAGCTCTCTTCTTTGAATAATTAGAAGAATAATCAAAACTATTCTTCTGATAATTATCATCTGATTTAAACTCATTAATTGTTCTCTTATAAGATTCAAACCATTTAGCTTGCATATAAGCAAGTCTTCTCCATGGCGGAACATAAATATCCATTTTTTTCATAGATTTCTTCATAGCTCTACTCATTATTTTCACTATTTGCTTCAATTCTTCTATTTTCCCCACAAATATTTGAGGATAAATTTCGAGTAATGAGGTGTAACAAGCCGTTGGTCGAGCTATTTCGAATTCTTCGGCTAATGAAACCTCGATTATGTAGCGATTATTAGCCATATTAATGTCGATATACTCGTAACTTCCTGATGTACGATTTCCATATTTTTCCCACTTTGATTTGCACAGACCTGTAAGATTGAATTACAAGAAAACAATTACTATAAGATAAAGATTTAATTTATATACAAGAATTACAAGAAAACAATTACTATAAGAGAACAATTGACTAATTTTTACGTTATTTCTTTTTAATATGTTATAATAGATAACCTCTATTTTTCATGTCACCAACTCCACTTATTACTACAACAACAACAATAACAACAACTCAGTAAAATTCCACATGTGAGAGGTCTGGGGAAGACAGTGTGTACACAGATCTTACCCCTACCCCGATGGAGTAGAGAGTCTGTTTCCGATAGACCATCGGCTCAAAAAACGAACAAGACAAAAAAAGACAATATATGAATACCATCAACAGAAATCATAGCAACCAAGTAAAATCCCACAGGTGAGGGGTCTGGGGAAGGTAGTGTGTACATTGACCTTACCCCTACCCCGATAGAATAGAGAGGTTGTTTCCAATAGACCCTTGACTCAAGAAAACTAACGAGACAAAAAGAGACAATATATCAGTACATCAACATAAACCATAGCAAGTCGACTTATTATAAACATAAATAATTATACATGCAATTATCTTTGCTATTGCATTTTAACTTGTTTTAGTATGTATTTGCCTTATTTTTCAGGTCATTAATATTGTGCAAAAAAGTTGTTCCCTCTGCTTCAATTATCGAGAGTCAATTTGACTAAACTTTGAAGCTAAATTAAATTAGTTTAATTTAGTATTTTAAAATTAAAATTTAAATATTCAAAAACTACACAAAAAATATTATAAGTTGCAATTTATCTCATGTCAATATGATAACAAAATATATTTTAAATTATTAGTTAAACTTCACACAGTTTGACTATATCGATAAATAAAAAGTGTCATTTATATTTTATATTATTTTTTAAATAGAAAAAGTGCTTACCAGCATCAAAGCCTCGATCACGCAATCGAGTCATCAACCGCCGTTTAAACTCCGGCGAACTCCGGTCATTCTCTTCAAGCAATACATTTTCCACAGCAGCACTAATACTTCTCTTCAAATCATCACTTGAATTTTCTTCAATACCTAACAAATTCCTCAAATTTTCCTTAATTTCCAACTCATCAAAACAGTTCTCACCATTTCCATTAATCTCTTCTAATTTCTCATTCTCATCATTATTAATTATCTCTTCTTCTCCTCTTTCTAAAAACGAATTCACGAGTCCCGATAAATCCGTCAAGCTCGCCGCCGCCGCCGGAGAGTATTCGCTGCCGCTGCTTTCGCAGAGCCTCGCTTTCGCCACCTCATCAAACGCCGCCGCTACTCTCTTAAACTTCACCGGTACGAATCTCGCCATTTTTTTCTAATCAAATACTTTTTTTTTTCACTCAAATGATTGAATTTAAAGACGAAATCAAATATTTATGATGATTCAGTTATGTCGCTATTATGGAGAAAAAATGTTCACAGAGAAGAAACCACTAACCATTAATGGAGTTTTTCGAAAGTAAAGATGATGACATTTTGTTGATTATGAATCGTGTGTGTGTATATATATATATATATATAAGTAATTTAGTTACGATAAGTATAATTTTTGGGTTCTGTGTAGTATTCGAATAGATTCGTATTTTTACGGTAATTTGGGTTAAAGTGTATCATTCAATGTATGTAGACATGATATAAGAGTAAGTTCGTTTGTTTAGCTAAATGATCATTTCAGGGATAATCCAATAATAAGGTAAAAAGAGTTGGGGGTATTATTATTTAGCTCGCGTCAGAAACTATTTACATTTGGTAGCGATAAAAGTATATAATTTATATAATTTTTATAGAAGAATAAACCCAAATAGCCGCCCACCCAATCGCTTAAACTAAAAATAGCCGGTTGAGGTATAATACAAGCATAATTTATGTTATATGTGTATAATCATGTTTAATCAATGTATAATTTGTGTAAATGGCTAGAATAAGTAAACAATGAATATGACCGACTATTTGTGTAAAGATCCATTTTTTATATATAACATACAAAATGTATATATATACAAAATATCTACATTTTTTTGGCTATAATTTTGAGAGCAGCAATATAGGGTCATTTTCCCAAAAGAATTTAACATTTAAATAAAAGCTTAAAATTCGGTGTTTATGATAAAATATACGCACCTTTTCAAAATAATATTTTTCGTCTAACAAAATCATAGTGCAATTTTTTATTTCTTTAATTAATTAATAGTTGTGAATTGAACAGCTAATATTTCCTTTTAATTTAATTGTACCTTATCGTACACTTATATATAACAATTTTAAAAGTATTTTAATTACATATGAACGTGGTTATTAAAAAACTGGCTTAGAACTAGCTGAGCTCTTATATCGGTTAAAGTTAGGATATATTAACGAAAGTTTTGATGTAAATATTATATTTCTGAACCATCTGATCTTAGTCGAAGCATGAATCTAATACTTGTTTGTCGATGCATAAGATTAATTTTTTTTTTTTTTTTTTTTTTTTTACCTACACCAACTTGTTGATATTTGTACCTAAATCAATTATGCAAGTAGTAGGAGTAACTTCTATAAATCGAAAATCAATAAGATAATTATTATATCATAGGTCGGACATGATAAAAATAAAGTTCATTTTTTCTTTTTTACTTTATATATTTTGTATTTATTAATTACGATTACTTTTTACTCACAATCATCGTGTGAATCAAATTTTTGCTTTTGTTACAAAGTATGTCATGTAACAAGTGTTAGGTGTTTGCCATAATTTTCATACTATATTTGGTTTTTCTATCTCTTGAAGGAAAAGGGCAATATAATTACCTTAATTGGGTTTTTCTTCTAAATCATAAATCTCCAATATTTGGCTAGTCCTTTTTCTTGTAGAAAAAGGTTTGGAGTTCTATAAATTGAGGATCCTTCCTTCACATTCAGCAACATCCACAATGTAGCCATAGGGGGCTTGAGAGTCTTGTTTAGGGGGGAGAACTTTACGGGACAAGTGTTAGTGTGTCACTTGTATTTGCCTCTTCGTGAGGTTGTTCTCTCGATATTTTGTACTCTCTTTTTATTACAATGGATTGCTCATCTCCGCCGTGGACGTAGGTCACTTGACCGAACCACGTTAAATGTTTGTGTCTCTTTTGTTATATTTCTCTTTGTTGTATGATTTATCATCGTTCAAGGTTTGCTTTGCTAGCTTCCGCATGACACCTGATTTTTCCGGTCCTAACAACAAGTACATGTTTGACTAAGCTTGTTCAGGATTATGGTAAAAAATGACACCATAGGTAGCCAGAGATGTTTTCACTATTGGTCACTTATTGTTTTAAGATTGAGATGTGGCTATGACTTAAAAGGGACCAAGTGGAAAATGTTAATCATTTGTGTTTTCTTAATTACAACACTCTGTTGATATGATGAAAAATAGTTTGAAGAGAATAATTAAGTAAAAAGTACTAGTCATTTGGTAATTAACATAAAAATGTCTCCATTGCCTAATGCCTCCATTCTTAGAAATAACCGAAGAAGACCTATTCCAAATTGTTTCAAGCATTATACGAGTTAATTTCATTACCACCTTGGCTTTTTTTTTTTTTTTGGTAACTAAATATTTTTATTTATCACCAAAGGTCTTTACAAATCCGTAGCTTAACTATCACAGTTAGCTAGCCATTCAGTTATTCTCTGATGCAACTAGATTCTAAAAGTATTGACTATATCTCTAGTTTTTGCTACTGCTCGAATACTACAAATACATGCAATTTCTCTAGCTATTGATTTACTAGATCTATATATTTTCTCAAAAATTCTCATATTTCTCTCTATCCATATGCTATGAACATATTCTGTGCATATCATCTTCAATATCTGTGCAGTCCGAGTCTTTCCTTTAGCTCTTCTAATTGTCTCCTGTTGATGTTGCTGCCTATCACTTGTGTTCATTATCTTGCCATGAGTCCACTGATTCATTATGTGCCAGATATCTTTAGCAAAGTTGCATTCCCAGAAAAGATGCTTATGTGTTTCTGCTGCATTTCCACACATAACACATTGTGTATCAATTTCCATACCCCATTTTACTAACCTGTCAGTAGTTAGTAATCTGCCCTGAAGTTGTAACCATAGAGTGAATTTTGCTTTAGGACGAGCTGCATTGTTAAACATCATGTCCTTCCATGGTACTCTTGTTTTATCTCCAATCATCTGAATATATATCTGCTTTGTGATGCTTCTTTCTTGCTTGAATTTCCACTGTCTTCCTTCAAAGATTGTCCTGGCTTCCATAGTTTTTCTTGTCATCCAGCATGCTTGTTGTGGAATTGTCATTTTTTCTATTGCTTGGTCCTTGATATAATATGTATGGATCCATTTTATCCATAGTTTGTCTTTTTTCTGAGTAAGATCCCAAAAGTTCTTTGCAATAGCTGCTTTGTTCCATTTCTGTAGATTTGCTAACCCCAGACCTCCAATGCTCTTTGGTGCACATACTCTTTCCCATGATACTAGAGCTTTTTTGGTGATAGTATTGTATCCAGACCATATGTAACTACGACAGTAGGCATCAATTACTTTCAGGACTTTGGTGGGCAGTACAAAGATTTGAGCCCAATAAGCTTGGACTCCAAATAAAACGTCTGCACCAGTTGAACTCTTCCTCCATAGGATAACTTCTTTGCTGTCCATGCAGATATCTTTGCCACAATCTTCTCTATAAGTGGTTGCCATTGGACTAGAGATAGCTTCTTGGTGGATAATGGGACCCCTAGATATTTAAAAGGTAGTTCCCCTTCAACCAATCCCAGTTCTTGTAACATTCTGTCTCTATCTTCTCTCTTCACACCTCCAAAATAGATTGAGCTTTTTGCCAGATTTGCCTTGAGTCCTGAAGCAGCTGAGAACTGGTTGAAGCATTGTTGGACAGTGACTACTGATGATAAATCTCCTCTAGCAAAGAGTAACAGATCATCAGCAAAGCATAAGTGTGTGATTGCTAACTTTGAACATCTGGGATGGTAGTGGAACTCTGCCTTCTTTGTCATTTCTTTTAGACTCCTACTCAGGTACTCCATTGCTATAGCAAATAAGAATGGAGACATAGGATCTCCCTGTCTAAGACCTTTAGCAGCATTGAAAGGAATTGATGTCTCACCATTTATCAGAATAGTATAGCTTACTGTTTTCATACATTCAAGGATCCAATTGATAAATTGATTGGGGAATCCCAATTCTCCTAACACTTGTTCCAAATATATCCACTCCACTGAATCATAAGCTTTTTGGAGGTCTATTTTGATCATGCATCTTGGTGTGATGTGTTTCCTAGTATAAGCTTTCACAAGCTCATGAGCTAGAATAATGTTGTCTCCAATTTTCCTTCCAGGTATGAAACCTGCCTGTGATTCACTTATTATAGTAGCAATGACTTTTTGAATCCTTGCTGCTATAACCTTTGAGATCAATTTGTACAAAATAGTGCAGCAGGCTATTGGTCTATATTCCTTCACAGTTCTGGGATTGTCATTCTTTGGCAATAATGTGATAGCTGTACAGTTTATGGCTTTGTACATCCTCCCTGTTCTGAAAAACTCCAATACTGCAGCACAAACCTCTTCCTTGATGATCCCCCATGCTTTCTTGAAGAAGGTAGCATTATATCCATCTATCCCAGGAGCTTTATCTTCACCAATTGACTCAAGGCCTTGTTGGATTTCCTCTTCTGTCACTGGAGCTATCAGATCTAGTTTTTGTTGCTGATTCAGAACAGGTCCTCCTTTCATATTCAACTTGTTTATAGCTGGCAGTTCCTTTGCAGAGGATCCCATTAAGGATTTATAAAATTTTACAATCTCCTCCTGAATTTCCTTTGGGTCTGTAAGGTTCTCATTCTTTAATGAAGTGATTTCCTTAATAGTTTTCCTCTGACTTCTGTCCTTGACCACTGCTGAAAAATATTTTGTGTTTGAATCCCCTAGTTGGATCCATTTGGCTCTTGACTTCTGCTTCATGATGTTCTCCTCTATCAAAGTCCATTTTTCCAGGATCTGCAGACTGTTCTTTTCCTGTTCCACCAACTCTTCTGTGCATTTTAATGTCAGCTGTTTCTGGATCCATACTAACTCACTTCTTGCATTGTCTATCCTCTGTGTTATGTTTCTGAACTCCTCATTATTCAATTGCTTGAATAATGGTTTTAATGCCTTCAACTTCATCCATACATCTTGCATCTTCCATCTTGACAGCTTTTGTTGCCATGTTTGCTTCACTATATGTTGAAACTTGCTATGATCTGCCCAAGTGTTGAAGAATCGGAATGGTATTTTTATGTCTCTCTGATTTGTCTGTAACTCAAACACCATTGGATTATGGTCTGAAATTAATGGAACATCATATTCCATCACTAAGTGCCCCCACTCCATCATCCATTCATGGTTGCCAAATGCCCTATCTAGTCTGCTATAGATTCTTTCCCTGCTTTGCTGTTTGTTATTCCAGGTATAGTAGTCCCCTGTCCATCTCACCTCATTAAGTAGGAGGTCATGAATGCAATCATTGAAGTCTTTAATCTCACCATATTGTACTGGATTCCCATTGAGCCTGTCTTGAGGATATAACACAGCATTAAAATCTCCAACAACTAACCATGGCATATTTATTCCTTGGGCCAGAGTTTTAAGCGTTTCCCATACCCTTTTCCTTTCCTCACATGTATTATAACCATAGATTACAGTTATAACACAAGTCTTCTTTGATGCTATTGTATTGACTTGACAATGAAGTAACTGAGCCTCTTCTTTCAATTTATTCACAGTATATAGTCTACTATCCCATAATAGCCAAACTCTTCCATTTACTGCACTCCTGTAATTATTCAGAAATCCCCAGTTAGTTACCACATTAGTAGCCACATTTGTTGCATTATGCTCCTTGACTTTAGTTTCTATTATTCCAGCTAAAGTAATATGTTTAGTTTTTATATAATTTCTCAGTTCCTTCTGCTTATACTTCTTATTTACTCCCCTTATATTCCAAAACAGCCACTTCATTTGTTACAAACTGGTTCCTCCCCCTTTGTCAGGGGGTGCAGACTTTGATCCACCTTGAGCTCTGTTCAACACAGCAAAGACATTCTTAGTTGGCACTGAGCATAATATTGGAAACTCCTGTAGATTGAGTTCTGGAACCAAGTTTTTCCCTTTATCAGGTGTTTCAATATCAGTCCTCTCCCTTTGTTTCTGCTCCTGAATCATAGCTGCTGCTTGTTTCTCTTCCATTTGTTTGTAATTGTCATCTGTTTCATTGCTTCTAACTTTTGTTCCAGCTACCTGATTGTCTCCATTTTTGTTGTCTTGCTGTTCCTTTGGTTGTTCTTTTGTCACCCATCTCTGCACTATTCTTTTGTGCCCATCTTGTTTAGCTGGAGTGAATATGATCCCTTCTTTCTTAACTAGGTGTCTCGGATTTTTTGGCTTTGGATATAGAAGAAATGTAGGGTACAGTTGCGTACAATAGACCCTTGTTGTCCGGTCCTTATCCGAATCCCGCGCATAGTGGGGGCTTAGTGCACCGGGCTGCCTTTTGAATATGGAAAAAATCCTGATAGGAAGCGCTTCCGTCTATAGTAGTATGCAACGCGAATCGGGACTAGTAGGAACAAAGGCAGAGCCAGAATTTGAAGCTTATGAGTTTGAAATTCTAAATCTTTTAAATTAATAAGTTCTAAATTAATAAATCCTACATATTCAATGAATTTCTTATAGCAAATACATGATTTGGACTAAAGTTACTGGTTTCGACATAGTTTCTATTTTCCCTGCACCCTGATTTGGAGCCCCAATACAAATATCATACGGAGTGGAAAACTGAAAAAATTAAGTTCATTATGCACGAGTACATTTGCCGAAAACCCATATATTGTATTGTTACATATGCGGAAATTTGAAGCCGTAATGTTTGTACTGAGATAGCAATTAACTTCCTTTTCCCTTTCCTTTTCTTTTTCCTAATTATAGAGAGGCAAGTTCAATGAACTTGAAATTCCGTCTAGATACGTTGAATCTCAAGTCATGATAAAGCTAAGCTCCTTTCTCCACTTATAGTTTCGTGATATAGTAGAAAAAGATATACTCCGAACAAATTAAAATTAATTTTTATTGTTTACAAACAATATTCATGATTGCATGTGACCTGGTTTAATGATAAGTGCTGTCTATTACTACCAAAGGATACGGTGAGGCGGATGAGGCTGTTTTTCCCATAACCAGAGATCTCGGGTTCGAGCCTTGGGTATGGAAATATCCTTGGTAGGGAGTACTTCCCTCCAAATGGGGCCCTACGCGATGCGAATCCTGATATAGTCAGGCTCCTATGCGGGTACCGGACAACAAGTGAAAAATTAAACCAAAAAAAAAAAGAAGATAAGTGCTGGCTATTGACCAAAAATTGTTCATTAAATTTTTTTAGTGGAACTAGTGCAAGTATACAAGGGGCACAGATTAAACATAAAGTGAGTAATGACATCATTTATATTGAGGTTTTTAGCTAATCCCTGTCCATAATATAATTGAGGTGAAAAGTTCAAATTCCATCAGTAGCGCAGTATTCCCCTTTTCCCTTTCCGATGAATTTTTCATTTAGTAAAAATATCATATAATACATAATTTTTTTGGTGCTTGGGTACATTTTCTAGCTTTATGAGGGGTATTTTTCATCCAGCAGCTGTTGTACCAGCAAGTTAAATCCCACAAAATAATAGTACTGCTTTTGTAGATCATGACCTAGTAGTTTTTTCTGGTTAAAGTCCAAAATGTACTCGAACTTGAATTTAGAAATCATTAAAGTTACATAATTAGGAGGGGAGGGGGAGGGAAACTATTATGTGCCTTAAGAAAATATAGACCTGATGTAAATTATAATGTGGCTAAACTTATACAATACATAGTAAACATTAGAATAAACTTGTAATGCGAGATTTATTGTCACAAGATATTGATGATCGCGTGGTGCCTACTTAAACAACCTAAAGGCTTGGCGTGCAAGTAAACCTTGTAGAAAAATAGATAGAAAAGGTAACCTATAGACTTAAGCGACCAACTCGGTAAAAGCTAACACTATATTCCATGTGAATCAGTTTTACTTAAAGAATATAGTTTACTCATAGGGCAAAGATCACTTTTAGTCCGCGACGAAATAATTTATATCTGGTAATCATAAATATGTATAAAATTTGTATATTTTTTTGTATATAACATACAGAAATATACATGTATACAAAAAAAAATCGATTATTATTTTGAGAGCAACTATACAATGTCACTTTCCATTACTCTCATATGTACGAAATGAGTGTCATTAAGTTGATTAAAAGTTTGGGCCATCATGATGTGGTCCAATCTTTTCTGGACAATCTTATGGTAAAAATTTCACGGGGAGCCCTATTTGGTCGCCCCCATTTAACCTGTACCCACTTTTCTTTTTAACTGGTATCCAAAATACAGACAACTTTAAGCATTTTCCTCCTCCTCCTTTGTGAAAATAAAGGTGACAGTAAATTTATATGGTGTTTATAAATATATTAAGGTGGTTTATTGAGTTTTACAGTAGTGAGTTATTGTGGCACTTTATTTTTTACTACTGCTCAGGATTTCTTCTTCTTCGTTTGCAAAATGGGGTTGTTAGATTTATTGTTATTTTGACAAATGGATAATTGGGATTGTTCTTGAAGATATTTGGAGGTTATGTTTCAAAGTTGAGCTCGTTTGGAATAGATTTAGGTGTTAAATCGTGTATTGAAAAATACCAAAAAATGACGAATGGTCATGGATAAGCAATGACTATGGTTCATGGAGAAGTAATAACTATTATTAATTAGGTCGTATTCGATGAGTCCACTAAATTTTAGGCGATTCAAGGCTGCTCGCCTAAATTCATGAAGATGGCATGAATTATTCGCACACGAAAAATCGAAAATCGTGCCAAATTCCTTTTTTATTGGCCCTAAAATGCCAAAAATCGAGGAACTGTCATGGAGAAGCAATGACTATTATTTATTACGCGATTGGTCACCCAAATTGATGAACATGATGAGGACATTAGCACACGAAAAATCGGAATTCGTGCTGAATTCTTATATTATGGTCCTAAACGCCAAAAAAATGAGAAACGGTCATGGAGAAGCAATGACTATTGTTCATTAGGTCATTTTTATAGGCCCAAAATTTAAGGCGATACGGGGCCAGAAGTCCGAATTCATGAAGATGACGTGGACATTAGCACACAAAAAATCAAAAATCGTACTGAATTCCTATTTTATGGCCCTAAAACGCCAAAAATGAGGAACGTTCATTAAGAAGAAATGACTATTGTTCATTGGATCAATTTTTATGGGTCCACATATTTTAGGCAATTTAGGGCGATCGCCCGAATTCATGAAGATGGCGAGGACATTAGCACACGAAAAATTAGAAATCGTGTTGTATTTCTGGTCTATGGCCCTAAAACGCCAAGAAATGAGTAATGGTCAGGGAAACGTAATGACTATTATTTATTAGGTATTTTTAATGGGCCCATAAAATTTTAGGCAATTCCGGGACGTTCGCTCGAATTCATGAAGATCCCGTGGACATCAGCACACAAAAATCGAAAATCATGCTGAATTTCTGTTTTATAGCCCTAAAATGCCAAAAAATGAGGAACGATCTTGGAGAAGTAATGACTATTTTTCATTAGGTCGTTTCTGATGGGCCCACAAAATATTAGGCGATTCAGGACCGGTCGCCCGAATTCATGAAGATGGCATGAACATTAGCACAAGAAAAATCAAACCTCGTGATGAATTCCTATTTTATAGCCCTAAAACTCAAAAATACGAGGAACGATCATGGAAAAGCAATGAGTATTGGTCATTAGGTCGCTTCTGATGGGGCCCTACAATTTTAGGCAATTCGAGGACAATCGCCCAAATCCATGAAGATGGTGTGGATCTTAGCACACGAAAAATAAAAAATAATGCTGAATTCTTGTGTTATAGCCATAAAACGGTAAAAAATTAGGAACGGACATGGGAAAGCAATAACTATTGTTCATTGGTTGTTTCTGATGGGCCCACAAAATTTTAGGCAATTCGGGGCCGGTCGCGTGATTTCATAAAGATGGAGTGGACATTAGCACACGAGAAAATCGAAAATCATGTTGAATTCTTGTTTTATCGCCCTAAATGCCAAAAATGAGAAATGTTCATGGAGATGCAGCGAGAATTATTTATTAGGTTGTATCTGATGGACCAACAGAATTTTAGCCGATTCAGGGCCGGTAACCGAATATTTGAAGATGACATGAAAATTAGCACACGAATAATTAAAAAACATACCGAATTTCAGTTACATAGCCCTAAAACTCCAAAACCAAGGAACAGTCATGGAGAAGCAGTGGACTATTGCTCATAAGATCGTTTCTGATGGGCCCACAAATGTTAGGCAATTCGGTGCCGGTTTCCTAAATTCACAAAGAAGGCATTGAGTTTAGCACACGAAAAATCAGAAATCGTGCTAAATTCCTGTTTTTTGACCCCAAAAGGTAAAAAAAAGAGGACTCATGGAGAAGAACTTACTACGGTTAATTAGGTCATTTCTGATGGATGCACAAAATTTAAGGTGATTCGGGGCCAGTTGTCCGAATTCGTGAAGATGGCATGGACATTAGTACACAAAAAAATTGAAAATGGTGTTGAATTTCTTTTTAATGGCCCTAAAATGCCAAAAAAAACGTGAAACAAATATGGAAAAGCAATGACTATTTCTCATAAGGTCGTTTCCGACGGGCCTACAAAATTTAGGCAATTCAGTGTCGGTCGCGTGAATTCATGATGATGGTATTGACATTAGCACATGAGAAATCAAAAATCATGCTAAATTCCTGTTTTATGACCCCAAAAAACGAGTACTCATGGAGAAGTAATGACTATTGTTCATTAGGTAATTTTTTATGGGACCACAAAATTTTAGATTTAGGGCCAATTACCCGAATTCATGAATATGGCATGGACATTAGTACACGAAAAATCGGAAATTGTAGTGAATTTCTATTATATGGATTAAAATGCCAAAAAGGAGAAATGCTCATGGAGAAGTAATGACTATTGTTCATTAGATCATTTCCGATTGGCCCATAAAATTGAGAACCGGACAGAATTCCAATTTTATGGCCCTAAAATGCCAAAAAATTAGGAAAGACCATGGCGAGGCGGTGGCTATTGTTCCTTATGTCATTTTTGATGGGCCGACAAAATTTTAGGAGATACGAGTCCGGTGGCCCAGGTCTATGCAGATGGGGTGGGCTATAACTGTCACGACCCAAACCGATGGGCCGCGACGGGTGCCCGAGTCCTACCTGTCAAACACCCCTAATCATGCGTCTAAGATATAAACCTGAATAACATCTGCTGAATTACGAGAATAATGTACATGAAGGAAATCTGCCCCAACAGGCATACATACATATACGTGCAACATACGTAGGGCGAGCAAACAAGGCTGCTATAGACAACTATACATCTCAAAACTAGAAGCCGGCAAGGCCACATACTATCCAACTAGACATACTAGGTCACCAAGTACTCTTATTTTCTAGGGAGTCGGAGACGATCGAAGAGGCAGCAAAATAGGAACTTTCGATCAGGGAGAGCTCAACAAGGTCGAGACCAAGATGATGGATATTCCAAGGAAGATCGAAGAAGATGAATGAAGGTTTATACCTACCCCTAACTGGCACCGAAGGGGACCAGCGCTTCTACTCCTCCATCGAGGAGCCGTTCTTGCGAGAAGCAAGGGATGTCGTGAACGGTGGGAGGTCACAGAGAATTGATCGACTAACTTGAACAGATCCATAACCTGCTTCCATCTGTCCTGAATGAGGGAATTAAGGTGGGTATAGTCGAACTGAACTACTTGATTCTAATGTGGGTGATAACCAGCTGTATCCGTATCAAGCCTACCATCTCTTCTCACGAAAGAATTTCCATCCCGTCTCTGAAAGTTTTGCAATATAAGTGGCCCTGCTGTCTACAGACCTCTAATAGTAATATAACTGTACAAAGACGGGATTGAGCCACGTTATATATATATATATATATATGGGTACAAACATATCGGTACAAAATCAAAAGCAGCTCCGGATCAAGTGGAGCACGCCAACTCTCGCTGATCAAGGATCCTAAGAAGGGGGACCGTCAGCTTGCCTACCTGCACCTGTGGGCATGAAACGCAAGCCCCGTGAAATAGGGCGTCAGTACGAATAATGTACTGAGTATGTAAGGCATGAAAATCAGTACATAAGAGACATAGATGAAATATGGAATAAAGAAATCCGTCTGTAAATCTGAATAACTTTATAAATCCTGAAATATTTATAATGTCATGCACATGCATATAAATGTCGTGTCATGCATAGGTATAGATGTACATAATATCATCAAGCCTCTGAGGGCATCCCATCATATCGTCTCGGCCACTGTGGGCAACATCATCAACATATACCAGCTGATTAGGTGGTGGTGCGTATATAACGCCGTAACCTTTTCCCATATCCCATATACATATATTTACATATATACGCGTATATAACTCCATCTGGTCATGGGTCCATGCACATGTATAAATGGGTGAAATGCATGAAAAATACATAAAAATCTCAATATTCCTTCCGGATAAACTTTTTCAACTGCGTATTATTCTGAGACCCATGAACAAAAGTTAATAATAATTCACATGGGGATTCAAGAATATAGACACCCCTAGTATTTATATGAATAGAGTAATTTGTGGAAACTGTGCGTTTGCTTGTTTCTTCAGTATAATTTGGACCATGCCAAAAGAAAGAAGGGGTGGCCTTAACATACCTGGAGTAGGAAAAACTCCGTATAATATTCCGTTGAAAACCTTTGTGGATTAAACTTAGAACCCAAAAATCGGATTACGCTTCTGCTTTTTGAAATTTTTGACGAAATTAGCTCCTGCTTCTTCGAAATTCTTGAACGAAATTTTAAGCTTCTTGCTTGTTGAAGTGCTGAACGAATTTCTTAAGTTCTGTTCTTAAATTTTTCAAGCCAAGAAAGGGATGCACTCGTGCTTTTCTGGAATGACTAACGTTACTTTATCCAAATAAATTAGAACACACTTTTTTACTTAATTAGTTCAATTAAACCATAGATAGCCACTTAGGATTTTTGCTTGCTTAGTCACTTCATGTGGTAAGCTAGTGCTGCCACGTCTTTGGCGTGTAATTTTGTAAATTTTTATCCACTTATTAGTTAACTGGGAAATGTTCCGTTTCCGGTAATTAACCAATTACCAGCATAATTTAAAAATTACCACAAATTACTTAAAATTCTACTTATTTTTAACATACTTTATACATTATACTACCATGGTCCTATGATACCTTGCATGGTACTAGTTTATAATTATCAGGTATTATCGCTCGACCCGTATTTTATCCCAAATTGGTCATTTTTAACGAAACTCGTTTTCTTTAATTCGTGTACCCCTTTATCCTTCATAACACTTATTTATCGCTTGTTATAAATAGCCTAAATACATTAACGTCAAGATGATCTCATCCCCGAGTCTACGTCAATTAACTGAAGACGAAACTTTTAACATACGAAAATGCGAGATGTAACATCCATCCCCCCTTAGAAACATTCTTCCTCGAATGTTCAACTCTCCGTGATCTATATAACTTTGGCAGGGTCGCCTTTGTAACAACACTACTACCAATTCTCCCCGTAGAAGCTTAATAACCCAACGCCACACAGGACCATAATTATGAATAACGACAATGGCCTCACATGACCAATGACAATAACCAACACAAGAATTTATACACGTACCTTATGGTTATGACGTCTCAGTCGGACCCTTCTCTGGAGGAGGAAATAAGTAGGGATATCTAGACTTCATGTCTTCCTCGGTTTCCCAAGTAATTTCTTCCACATTGTTGTTCCTCCAAAGTACTTTCACGGAGGCTACCTCCTTATTCCGTAGGTTGCGGATTTGTCGGTCTAGGATGGCAACCGGAATTTCCTCGTATAACAAGTCTTCTGTAATCTGTACATCATCCGTGGGCACCACCCGGGTAGGATCGCCAATGCACTTCCGTAACATAGATACGTGAAAACCCGGATGGACAGACTCCAACTCCGAGGGCAATTCTAACTCATAAGCTACTTGGCCCACTCTCCGAATGATACTATAAGGCCCAATATACTATGGGCTAAGTTTGCCTTTCTTGCCAAACCTCATCACACCCTTCATAGGTGACACTTTTAAGAAAACCCAGTCATCAATCCCGAACTCTAAATCTCGACGTCGCACGTCAGAATATGATTTCTGATGACTCTGAGCTGTCAATAGTCGATCCCGGATAAGCTTTACTTTTTCTATGGCTTGCTGAACCAGGTCTGGCCCATGTAACCCAGATTCTCCAACATCGAACCACCCTACAGGCGACCTACACTTTCGTCCATAAAGAGCTTCGTACGGAGCCATCTGAATACTGGAATGGTAACTATTATTATATGAGAACTCAATAAGCGGCAGATGATCATCCCAGCTACCTTTGAAGTCTATTACACGAGCTCGTAACATATCCTCTAGTGTCCGAATAGTACGCTCAGCCTGTCCGTCTGTCTGGGGATGAAATGTTGTACTAAGACTTACTTGAGTCCCCCATCCTTTTTGGAAGGACCTCCAAAAGTTAGCTGTAAATTGAGCTCCTCTATCCGAGATAATAGTTACAGGGACACCATGCAGTCGTACTATTTCCTTAATGTAAAACCTTGCATAATCCTTTGAGGAATATGTAGTCCTAACGGGCAAAAAATGGACTGATTTTGTAAGCCTATCAACAATCACCCATATCGAATCGAACTTACGCTGGGTACGAGTTAAGCCTACGATGAAGTCCATATTGATTACTTCCCATTTCCAAGTCGGAATCTCCATAGCTTGCAATAACCCACCGGATTTTTGATGCTCAATCTTAACCTGCTGACAGTTAGGACACTGAGCAACAAATTCTGCTATATCCTTTTTCATTCCGTCCCACCAATATACTTTCCTGATATCATGATACATCTTTGTTGCTCCTGGATGGATAGAATAACGAGAATAGTGAGTTTCTCCCATAACCTGCCGACGCAGCCCTGCAACATTAGGCACACATAATCGTCCTTGATATCTGAGGACTCCATCTTCTGTAATTTCAAACGGTGTCTTCTCCTTCTAAGGAGTGGTATCCCAATAATGAACTAACACACGATCCTCGTACTGACATTCCTTTACTTCAGTTACTAAAGAGGATGTTGCCGTATCCTGAATAGTAATTCCAATATCACCTAAGTCCAGTAATCGAACTCCAAGACTAGCTAGCTGATGAACCTCATGGGCTATTCCCCTTTTTTCTGGCTGTAAATACGACAGGCTACCCATAGATCTACAACTGATGGCGTCGGCTACTACGTTCAACTTCCCCGGATGGTATAAAATATCAACGTCGTAATATTTAAGTAGCTCCAACTATCTCTCTGACGTAGATTCAATTCCTTTTGCTTGAAGATGTACTGGAGGCTCTTATGATCCGTAGAGATTTCAACATGAATGCCATACAAGTAGTGCCTCCACATTTTTAGTGCATGAATCACCGTGGCTAACTCTAAATCGTGGGTCGGGTAGTTCTTCTCGCGCTTTCTTAGTTTTCTAGAAGCATAAGCCACAACCTTACCATTCTGTATCAGCACACAACTCAATCCAACGCCTGAAGCGTCACAATAGATAACATAACCATTGGTCCCTTCTGGGAGCGTTAGAATTGGTGCTGAAGTTAATCTGTCTTTTAATGCCTGGAAACTCCGTTCGCAAGCATCAGTCCATTGAAACTTTGCTCCCTTCTGAGTCAACTTTGTCAAGGGTGCTGAAAGGGAAGAAAATCCTTCCACAATTCTCCTGTAATAACCTGCCCAACCGAGAAAGCTACGAACCTCCGTCGGTGTTGTGGGTCTAGGCCAAGTCTTTACTGCCTCAATCTTTTGTGTATCCACCCGGATGCCTTCACCCGAAACGATATGACCAAGGAAAGCTACAGAGTTTAACCAGAATTCACATTTAGAGAATTTTGCATACAACTTCCCTTTTTGTAGAGTTCTAGGCACAGTACGCAAATGATCTGCATGTTCAGCCTGTGAACGAGAATACACCAATATATCGTCGATAAATACAATTACGAACAGATCTAAAAAGGGCCTGAATACACGGTTCATCAAATCCATGAACACTGCTGGGGCATTGGTCAAACCAAACGACATAACACGAAACTCAAAGTGCCCTTATCTGGTTCTGAATGCCGTCTTCGGAATATCTTCATCCTTAACCCTTACCTGTTGGTACCGGACCTCAAGTCTATTTTTGAAAAACACTTGGCACCTTACAACTGATCAAATAAATCATCAATCCTCAGGAGAGGTTACTTATTCTTGATCGCTACCTTATTCAGCTGTCTATAATCAATACACATCCGTAAGGAATCATCTTTCTTCTTCACAAATAACACAAGTGCTCCCCATGGTGATGTGCTAGGTCTGATAAAGCCTTTTTCAAGCAAGTCCTTTAGTTGTTCTTTCAACTCTTTCAGCTCTGCGGGGGCCATTCTATAGGGAGGAATAGATATTGGGTGAGTATCTGGTAGTAGGTCAATAGTAAACTCAATTTCTCGCTCTGGCGGGAGACCCAAAAATTCATCGGGAAAAACATCGGGAAACTCATTAACCACTGGGATGGACTGAATGGTGGGTGAGTCTACTTCCATATCCTGAACCCGAACTAAGTGATAAATACAGCCCTTATTGATCATCTTCATTGCCTTGAGATAGGAAATAAATCTACCTCTCGGCGACGCCGTATTACCTTTCCACTCTAAAAGAGGCTCCCCCGAAAATTGAAATCAGACTATCTTTGATCTACAATCAATGTTGGCATGACAAGAAGCCAACCAATCCATACCCATTATAACAATTAATTCTACCATATCTAACTCGATTAAGTCTGCTATGGTAGATCGACCATGAATTACTATTATACAACCCCTATATACTTGCTTAGCTATCACCGAGTCCCCAACAGGTGTAGATACCTCAAAAGGTTTAACCAATTCGGGTTTTATTTCAAACTTACTAGCAACCAATGGAGTAACGTATGATAAGGTGGAACCTGGATCAATCAGTGCATATACATAATATAAGGAGACTGATAATATACATGTAATAACATCAGGCGATGACTCTTGGTCTTGTCGTCCTGCCAACACATAAATGCGGTTCTGAGGACTTCTCGAGCTAGAAGCTCCGCCTCTGCCTCTACCACGACTCATTGGTACTTGTGGACCTTGCCCAGGGGGGCGTACTGATGCTGACGAACCAGCTATAGATCCCGCTGGCTGAGCTATGCTTGCATCACCTCTCATCGGACAATCCCTCATAACGTGGCCCGGATAACCACAAGTATAACAAACACTTAATCCCATACGGCACTGCCCGTTACCATATTGAGCACATCGTGGCAAGGGCGGCCTCATCTGATTTGACTCACCCCTATACTGTGAACCTGAGGCCCTAAAATTCTGACCAGACCTTGAATATGAGGAACGATCAAATCTCTTACTGCCAAACTGAGGGGGCACGCTAGCCGATGGCCGGGCTGGATACCTCGGGTACTACTGCCTCTGACCACCTCGAAACTCACAAGAAGGACCCGAAGACCTCGCTCTCTTATTCTGGGCCCTATCATGCTCACGATCGGCCCTCTATTTATGTTTACGCTCCTCTACACCCTGATCGTATGCTTGAATACGAGAAATATCAATGTCTGGCTGAAGTGAGACCGACATACAATCGTTAAGCAAGTGAGGCTCTAATCCCATCACGAACAGTTGAACCTGATCCTCCATCTTAGATACAATAGTGGGTACATACCTAGCCAACGAATCAAACTGAAGACTGTACTCCTGAACACTCATGTTACCCTGCCGAAGGGTCAAGAACCTATCAACTCTGGCCCGTCTAAGCTTCGGTGGCAGATAATGACGAAGAAAAGCCTCTGTAAACTCCTGCCATATTGCTGGAGGGGCATCCTCACCTCTGGACAATTCCCAAGACTCGTACCAATTAACTACAACATCTCGGAGTCTATAGGAAGCTAGCTCAACTGACTCAGTCGCAGTGGACTTCATTACCCGTAACATCCTCTGTACTCTATCAATAAATACCTGAGGGTCCTCGTTCGGATCTGCCCCAATGAATACCGGAGGGTCTAAATTAATGAAGTCACGAAGCCTCACACCGACGGACCTATCTGTATGACCAATACCTATTTCTTGACGCCGAGCCTGCGCGGCTACTAATCAGGTTAATAGCTGAATAACATCTCTCATCTCCTGACCCGGTATATCTGGATGAGGTGCTAAATGTACAGGGGCGCGCTGGAGCTGGTGCCCCTCGGAGCTCTTCTGGAAAGGGCGAGATATGTGACGTCTGAGATGGAATCTCACTTTGAGACTCTCCCCGATCCCTGGTAACTCGTGGCGCTCAACTAGTACTCTCACCGGCCACGGACTTTCCCTTCTGGGCGGCCGTACTCTTTGGAGGCATCGCTGAAAATATAACATATCGGTAGGAACATGAATTCTTGTATCGCACGATCTGAGATAAAAAGAGAGGATAACATCCTATATGTCCCGTAGCCTCCTGTCTATAAGTGTGGTGCACAATATACCCATAAACAAGACTCTACTAGACACGGTCTATAGACAACCCTAGGACGGAACGGCTCTGATACCACTTTTTTCACGACCCAAACCAATGGGCCGCGACGGGTGCCCGAGTCCTACCTGTCAAACACCCCTAATCATGCGTCTAAGATATAAACCTGAATAACATCTGCTGAATTACGAGAATAATGTACATGAAGAAAATCTGCCCCAAAAGGCATACATACATATACGTACAACATACGTAGGGCGAGCCGACAAGGCTGCTATAGACAACTATACATCTCAAAACTGGAAGCCGGCAAGGCTACATACTACCCAACTAGACATATTGTCTACAGACCTCTAATAGAAATATAAGTGTACAAAGACGGGGGTGAGCCAAAAGAAAGAAGGGGTGACCTTAACATACCTGGAGAAGGGAAAACTCCGTATAATATTCCGTTGGAAACCTTCGTGGATCAAACTTAGAACCCAAAAATCGGATTAAGCTTCTGCTTTTTGAAAATTTTGACGAAATTAGCTCCCGCTTCTTTGAAATTCTTGAACGAAAATTTAAGCTTCTTGCTTCTTGAGGTGCTGAACAAATTTCTTAAGTTCTGTTCTTGAATTTTTCAAACCAAGAAAGGGATGCATTTGGAATGACTAACGTTACTTTATCCAAATGAATTAGAACAAACTTCTTTACTTAATTAGTTCAATTAAACCATAGATAGCCATCTAGGATTTTTGCTTGCTTAGTCACTTCATGTGGTAAGCTAGTGCTGCCACGTCTTTGGAGTGTAATTTTATAAATTTTTATCCATTTATTAGTTAACTGGGTAATGTTCCGTTACCCGGTAATTAACCAATTACCCGCATAATTTAAAAATTATCACAAATTACTTAAAATTTTACTTATTTTTAATATACTTTATATATACTTTATACATTATACTACCGTGGTCATATGGTACCTTGCATGGTACTAGTTTATAATTATTGGGTATTATCGCTCGACCCGTATTTTATCCCAAATTGGCCATTTTCAACGAAACTCGTTTTCTTTAATTCGCATACCCCTTTATCCTTCATAACTCTTATTTATCGCTTGGTATAAATAGCGTAAATACGTTAATGTCAAGTTGATCTCATCCCCGAGTCTACGTCAATTAACTGAAGACGAAACTTTTAACGTACGAAAATGCGAGATGTAACAATAGCATACGAAAATCTGGGAATCGGGCGAAATTGCAAAAAAATGAGTAACGATCATGGCGAGGTAGTGACTATTGTTCCTTAGTATGTTATTGATGGGCCGGCATTATTTTAGGTGATAGGAGTCTGGTGGCCTTGGCCCATGCAGAAGACGTGGGCTATAGCACACAAAAATATGAGAATCGGCGAAATTCCAATTTTATGGCCCTGAAACGTCGAAAAATGAGTAACGGTTATGGCGAAGCATTGTTTATATTTCTTAGGGCGCTTTTGATGGGCCACCTAAATTTTAGGTGATCTGGGTCCGATAGCCCGGGCCCATGCAGAAGGCGTGGGCCATAACACACGAAAATATGAGAATAAGGCGGAATTTCAGTTTTATGGCCCTAAAATATCAAAAAATGAATAACGATCATGGCGAGGAGGTGACTATTGTTCCTTCAGAAGTTTTTTATGGGACAGTAAAATTTTAGGTGATCCGGGTCTAGCGGCCAGGGCCTATGCAGAAGGCGTGGCTATAGCACATGAAAATCTGGGAATCAGGCGAAATACTAGTTTTATGGCCCTAAAACGCCAAAAAACGAGTAACGGTAATGACAAGGCGGTGACTATTGTTCCTTAGGACTTTTTTATTGTACGACAAAATTTTAGACGATCCGGGTCCGATGACCCGGGCCCATGAAGAAGGTATGTGCTTTAGCACACGATAATCTGGGAATTAGGCGAAATTTAAATTTTTTGGCCCTAAAACGCAAAATAAAACAGGTAACGATCATGGCGAGGTAGTGTATATTGTTCCTTAGGACGTTTTTGACGGGTTGGCAAAATTTTAGGCGATTCGAATCCGGTGGCCCGGGCCCATGCAGAAGGTGTGAGCTATTGCACATGAAAATTTGGGAATCGAGCGGAATTCCAGTTTTATGGCCCCTAAAACACCAAAAATTGAGTAACGGTCATGGCGAGGCGGTAACTATTGTTCCTTATGACGTTTTTGATGGGATGACAAAATTTAGGCAATTCGGGTCCAGTGGCATGGGCCCATTCAAAAGGGATGTTGATGTTAGGCTATATAGATGATATTTACACCTTAATATTACCATGCTTTATTATTGTTTTATAGGCAAATTGCCAACAAAATGCTCTAAATGGTGTTCTTTTGTTTCGCAGGGAATATTCTAAGTGAGGAAGCACCGCGGAGTGTTTTGGAGGCAATAATGTGAAGAAACACCCACTCAAGAAGTACCCGAGCACAAAGAAGTGAGAAAATGGCCTGAGCAAATTCCACCGCGACCGCGACAGATTAAGGCTCGAGGCAAAATGATCAGGTCCCACCGCGGTCGTGCCGCGGTCTTGCCGCGACCGCGGTGCACTGTTCACTCGCCAGAAATTTTGGGGACCAAAGTGTAAATTCGGAAAAACTTGTTCCAAACCCTTATAAGCTTTAGAAATTCGCCCAAGATGGGATTAAGCTTGTTTTTAGATTTTCTTGGAGGCAAGAATAAGTGTGAGAAGAATAACAAACATTAGAGTTCTTGTATCCTCTCTTTATTATTTTCAATTGCCCATTATGAATAATTTAGTAGTTTTATCTTGTTTTGTCATGAGTAGCTAATTTCCTAGTCTAGGATTTTGATGGAACCTATTGAAGGATGAACTTCTCGTTATGTTAATATAGTTTGCCAGTTTAATCTCTATTTGTTCAACTATGTGCTTGTTGTAGTTAATTGACAGGATCCTCAATTAGCTGTGCCTATTTAGTGTGCAAAACTCGGAGAGTGCATATTTAGGTCAATTGTTGAACAACACCACTCCCAAAGTATATGAGGGATCAATAACTGCGGGTTTAAAGGCGGGATTAGGGATAACGAAGCCTTGGGTGCAATCTAAAGTGAGCTGTAATGAATAAAGTCAGCTAGCGTAACTCGGGAGAGCGTCTAGTAAATTGTCATGATTACTCGGGAGAGATTTACGGTAATAATAGTGCTCATGATTTATAGAGATGATTAGGCAATTCTATATGACACATAAGCGGAAGGGATTCCATCAATATGGGAAATCATAACCTTAGATCCTTCTCTTAATTGTTTACACCTTAATCATAGTTAGTTTTCAGCTGTTTATTTACTGTCATTCGTAGTTAGTAGAAATACCATCAATTGTTATTCACAACGTTTGAGAAGTTGATTTCGTGGAATTTGGTAAGTCTAACGAAAGTAATTGATAGGTTAATTCCTTGTGGGTTCGACTCTGGGCTAAAAACTCAGATTATATTTGCAACGTCCGCGTGTCCTTTTTATAAGGCATAGTTGGGCGTGATCAGATGTGCTATATAACTTACGAAAATTTAGGAATCGAGCGGAAGTTTAGTTTTATGGCCCTAAAACGCCAAAAATGAGTAACGGTCATGGCGAGGTGGGGACTATTGTTCCTTATGACGTTTTCTATGGGCCGGCAAAATTTTAGACGATTCGGGTCCGGTGGCCCAGGCCCATGCAGAAAGTGTGGGTTATAGTACATGAACATCTTGGAATAAGGCGGAATTCCAATTTTATGGCACTATTCTTCCTTAGGTCATTTATAGACTATAGTAGACGAAAATCTAGGAATCGTCCTGAATTCCTGTTTTATGGCCCTAAAACGAGGAACGATCATCGTGAAGCAATGACTATTATTCTTTAGGTCATTTTCTTATGCACCCAAAAAAGTTTAGGAGAGTCGGGTCCTAAATTTATGCAGATGGCGTGGACTATAGCACACAAAATATGGGAATCGTACTGAATTCATGTTTTATGGCCCAAAAAAGTCAAAAAACGAGGAACGGTCATGACGAAGTGATGGTTATTTTCCATTAGATCGATTTTTATGGGCCAGCAAAATATTAAGAGACTCGGGCCGGTCGCCGAATTGATGCAGATGGCGTGAATTATATCACACGAAATCTAGGAATCATCCTAAAAATTCTTGTTTCATGGCCTTAAATCGCTAAAATACGAGGAACGGTCATATAAATTTAATAGCCTTTTCTAATATTTTTTGAATATAATAATTGTTACGTATTAATTTATTTGAATTCTATATTTCTTAGTTTCCAGATGAATTAAACTCTTTCAAATGATCAGAAACAAACCACCTTACATATTGGTGTTCAAAATTAGATATGATATCTAATAATCAGAAGTGTATCAATATTAAAATATTTTTATTTAATAAAACGAACGAGGCATAAGACTTGTTGCGGATCTTGTGAGCTAATGGAAGGACCAAATTAGAGAGTAGTTTTCCTCTTTCTTATTTTTTTTAAGGAATTTTTACCTCCTATAGCAAAGGTTAACACCTTATTTATTTTAAATAAATATCATTTTAAAAAATTATATTCTATAGATACCTTTTAATGTTTATAGCAAAATATCTAATTTTGGTTACCTCCTACCCCTAAGCCACTAAATACGCTATTCAGTTACACTATTTTCTTTCTCTCTCTACTTTGATATATGCCATTCTCTTCCCCTATTCCCTAAAAATACGATGCTCAATCTCAAAATTTCTCTCACCCACATCACCTACAATTAGTCAAAAACCCCACTCTCTCTCCTCTCTCCTCTCTCCTCTCTCTCTAGGGCGACATGGTGTAGTATAGGCTGCCATGGATGCGCAGCCCTCTTCATCAAGTTAACATCAGAAGGGTTAAGGTTGAGTCTTAAGAGCCTTTGTTTGGATCTCGTTTCCGAATCAGGTAACGGCGTATCCTCGTAGATGATGAGCTGCCGATTGCCGGAGTTTGGACTGCCATCTTCAGGTTGATTGCTCTGCGCCCTTCGCTTCAATGGTGGTGTTCTCAGCATCATGATTCCTTCCTTTTTCCGTTCACGGGCTCAGCGCGATCCTAGGGTTTTGAATACACTACCTGAATCACCTGTATATCTCTGATTGATGATGTATTTAGTGCTTTTCAAATGAAGCTAAGAGGAGTATTTCGAAAACTGAAGCGCCAATTGGTAATTTATTGGATCGGATTCGGGGACCCATTGGGGCTGAGCAACTTGATTTTCTATTAATATATTTTAATGTATTTTCAATGTATCATACTGTATTTTATGTATTTCATTGTATTCATTGTCTATTTTTTCATTGTAATTCAATGTATCTCACTGTATTTCATTGTATTCACTGTCTTTTTTTCATTGTATTTCAATGTATCCCCCTATATTCTATGTATTTCATTGTATTCACTATCTTGCTATATGCCATGAATGTATTCATATGTTTTTTTTAATTAATATAATTTATGTATTCATGTTTGATAACTAGGGATTCTAGTTCATTTTACACTCCTTTTTACTTGAGTTTTGATTAGAAGTGTATACAAATAGTCCCAAAGGCTTACATGTTGTACTTGTTTGTAGGGTTTGGTCAAAAAAGTGACAAGTAGTCACAATGAGCTCAAAAAGGAGTGAAACTTGCACAAGTACCAAGAACAAGGCAAGGCACTGCTGCATCATAAAATCAACTGCAGCCGCAGAAGATCCACCGTGGCCGCAGTCCATTTAGTGCGGTCCGCGGTGGAAAAGACCAGGAGATGCAAATTTTGGAAGTTCAAGCACTGCGGCCACAGACCATTTTGTGCGGACCGCAGTGAAGCCACCGCGGCCGTAGTGCATTTTATGCGGTCCGCGGTGGCTAGATTCAGAGCCTGGAAAATGAAGCTATAAAGCCTCACTGCGGCCGCGGTGCATTTTCCGCAGTCCGCAGTACCTCCATCAGGGGTATTTTTGTCCAAAAAATTCGGCCTTGTATAAATAGTTCTTTTTCAGATTTTTAGGGTATCTAACTTTTAGCTGAGCACGTGAAGGCCGTTTTGGACCTATTTTGAGTAATTTTGTGGCCAGTTCAACATTGAATCTTTAATTCTTAGCTTGTAAACTTATTATATGGGTTATTGTTCATCTAATTATCTGTTTTCTTCCATTATTATGAGTAGTTAGACCCATTAGCTAGGGTTGTGGCTCAACCCTAGTGTGGGTATTTGATGGGTCTTGTGTTTTAAGGCTTAGATGTTTATGGGTGGTTGATATTTGGACTGATTTATGTTTTCTATGTTGGATTAGTGGTTGCAAACACTAATTTGTGCCTAATTGACTTAGGCTCTTCTTGAGAAAGAGAGCTTGAGTCTAGGTAATCAGTCCAACAAGAAATTGGGGCATACTCAAGAGATTGATAGCCCCAATTAAAGGGTTAAATCTAGAGATAGTAATACCTGACTTGAGCCTCCATTGCTTGCATAATTTCGACACCCAATTGGTCTTGAGAAAGTCAATTAGGGCAAAGTCACTCAAGCTACCGAGAGGTATAGAGTGAGTAGTGTCGTGCATTGGCTATATCGCGATCCCAAACATAACATCTTGCTTTAGACTTTAGAACCCGTCAAGTATTCACCTAGGGGAAAGTCACTTCCCTAGTGCCTCGTTACCTATTTAGAAAACCTTTCAAGCAATTATTCTTAGTTTAATTTAGCATCTCAAGTATAATATTAGAAGTAAAAAGCAAACAATTATGATTGGAAGCGTAATTAAGAGCATTACGCATTGCAATTTTAGATAGGAATCCAATTCCCAAATCTAGCTCCCTGTGGATTTGATCCAGACCTTTTCGGTTAAAAGCTGCATCGACTGCTCTCGCCACTCCGTAGTGGTGTAGGGTTGGCTCCGATCACTTTTTGGCGTTGTTTTCGGGGATCAAACTCGGGTCACCCGTGTGACAGGCGGGAATAAATACCACTATACTACAACGACATGGGGAAAATTGAAATGATGTTTAAACATATGATGAAAAGGAATGCTGACTCCGATGCTCAATTGGCATCCCATAATACTTCAATCAGAAACTTGGAGGTTCAGCTAGGCCAAATCTCACAATCCTTGAATACTCGCCCTAAGGGAGCTCTACCTAGTGATACGGTAGTCAACTCGAAGGGTGGGAACAATACCGGGCATGCAATGGCGGTAACTACAAGAAGTGGACGAGGCGGTGATGTGAATGCCTCCAAACAAAAAGAAATTTTGAGTGATGAAGTTGAGTTGCAAGAGGATGAGATCCCTTTGGTGGTTGAAAATGTGATTGATGAGAACATTGAATGAAGAAATGAGGATTGATATCAAAGATACCGAGGTGGAAACTCAGAATGACGTGAACCCTTCTAGGGAACACGTAATAGAGATGCCGGAAACGGTTGTGCCTAAAGCCAAGGCTCTTTTGCCAAGGCCACCTCCACCTTATCCTCAAAGGCTCGCGAAGCAGAAAAATGAGAACCAGTTTAAAAAATTCATTGACATGATGAAGAGCTTATCCATTAATGTGCCTTTGGTGGAGGCTTTAGAGCAAATGCCGGGTTANGAGCGGTGATAGTGCTTCCTCTACCTCACTTACAGCTTCAAAACACGGTGAGGATCCCGTAGAAGAGGAAGGTGGGGGTGTGCCCCAAACTGGGGGAGTGGAGAGAACTGGAAACCTGGATGCTTGGCAGGATAGATTCGCCAGTGAAAAAGCATACCACAAGTTCAGAGAGTGGTGTCCCGAGAGGAAATTGATACTTGAGAGGACGTTCATTGAGAGGGACCTTATGCCTCACAACCCTAATGTGCAGAGGCAATTCAGAGAAAGAGGGGGCTGGGAATATTTCACAGGCAACGTTGAGGAGGCAAATGAGCACTTAGTTAAGGAGTTTTACACTAATGCTGCCCACATCAAAAAGGGCACTAAAGTGATTAAGGTGCGGAACTTGACAGTGAAGTTTGATGGGCAGACAATCAATGACAACCTGGGCTTTCTGGAGGAAGATGAATCACTGTATTTAGAAAAGGTGGCATTGGATGAGGCAGCCCGTCCGTGGGTGGCAGAGTACCTGGCACTCCCGGGTACCACCCCAACATGGTTGACAACAGGAGTCCCAATTCCGAGGAGGACCTTGAACTTTGAAGCAAAGGGGTGGGAGACGTTCGTGTGCAGCAGGCTGGACCCTACTACTCATGGGAACTCTCTCCCTATCTCCAGGCAATCTTGGTTGCTTCAATTATGGCAGGGTGCCCGATCAACATTGGGAATGTCATGTCTCGGGTGATCACACGGGTGGTCAATGAAGGTGATAGATCATATCCCTTCCCAAATTCCCTGACAATGTACTTTGACGACCTGGAGGTGGAGAAAAGGAAGTTTGATGTGAAGGTGAAGCCAAAGGCACCTTTTTCCTGGTACAGCCTGAAAATTGATGACAACCCCAAAGGCAAAGATCCTAAAGACAAATCCACTGCGTCTACTGGCCAGTCTGAAGAGCCAGTAGTAGTCGTAGCTCCTTCTCAGCTATCCCAGATACTGCCCCAAGACCCTCTACTACCACTGCCTCAGATATCCCTTCTTCTTCAGCCTACCCATTGACTGCCCACCGTCCGAGCCAGAACCTTGCCAGTATCAACAACTAGATGCAATCTGCTACTTTTAAGTTGTCTGCGCTTTCTACCTCGGTGGCAGCCCAGTTGTACCCCCTCAACCACAGGCTCCACATTCAGCGGAGGATACTCTCAAGGAGCTTCTGGACAACCAGAAGAAGCTCTTGGAGAAACAACAATTGATATTGGATGCTGTAGGTACTCATAGGAAAGCACTGAAGGAGCTGGCAAAGGAAACAAAGAAGCTGAGAAAGACCAGAGCATCAAAGGAGTCTGTGAAAGAGTTGAGGGTCAAAGTGGAGAAAATGAAGGCTGCTGATCACTTGCCATTGGAGCTGCTATTGCATGAACCGACCCCAACAGTCCAGCCTGAGCAGGAGCAGGATTTACAGAGGGCACCAAAGAGGAGAAGGGTGATTCCCCGTACTGATGATGCAGTGATTGAGTTGGCGGAGCCTCAGGAAGGTTCCTCTAGCCAGCCCCAGGTCCCAGTACAGGCCCAGGTCCCAGTGCAAACACAGGTTACAGGGATCCAGTCACAGGTTCCCGAGCAGTCAGAGGACCCAGGGACCCAGGCACATGATCCCGTGCAGACCCAGGACCAATAGAGAGTTTTCTTTACTCTCTATCTTTTTGTTTGAGCTATTTTTGGTTAGTTAGCATTGAGGACAATGCTAGCTTTCATTTGAGGGGGTAGCCCTATTTTGATGATATTGGGTTGTAAATATGATACTATTTTCATTTTATATGCTTTGATTTTCACTTTTGGTATGTATATAATTTTACCAGTTTATTTCACTTTTCGTACTTTGCAACTTTGGACTGTATATAAAGTTACTTTATGATGTATATATTCATTCCCTCTATTGTATATTCATCTAAATCCCCTATTGTACATATTCATTTTATTTTCCGCATTTTCTTTCATAGCTTCTTACTTTATTTTCGTAGCTTCTTATTTTGAGTTTTGCGTGCAATAAGCCTTTGATTTTCTTAATGCCACGGTTCTTGCCAAAGGTGGAATTTGTGTGAACCGGGTGGCTCTTCCCGATGATGGATGGCATGACAACCTTCTTAAGGGTTTGGTTCTGTTTTCTTTTTATTTTTGTGTAAATAGTAGCTAGTGAGTAATAGTGCCTCAGGTAAAGCTTCACTTGGGCCTAAAACATTTGCCTTTGATCCTATGGTCAAAAATAAATTGGTGTGTATAGGATGGTGATAGTTGTGACCTTGAGACTCATGTGTTGGCCGACAATCATCAATGTTATAAAACAATAAATAAAGAAAAAGAGTATTGCAGAGAAAAGTACAGAGAGAGAGTGCTTATTGATATTGGATGAATTACAATGGAATAGAACCCTCTATTTATAGGGAGAGGGTGACTTAGCCACCAAGAAATGAATCCTAGAATCTCTCTAAATATAGACATTCACCATAAATACAATTCTATTTATAACACTCCCCATTGAATGTCTATTCAAAAGATAATGTGCCTCGTTAAAACCTTAACTAAAATAAAACCCAGTAGGAAAAAAATTCTAGAGAAGGAAAAAGAGTACACATATCTAACAATACGCCTTTTGGTTGCCTCGTTAAAAACCTTACAAGGAAAACCCAGTGGGACAAAACCTTGTATGGGAAAAAGAGTACAACGCGTATTAACTCCCCCCGATGAGAGCATCAATTCACATCCTTAAGCATTTGCTTTCCAATCTTGTGCACCATCTTCAAAAGATCTTTGGTAGAGATTTGATGAACAAATCAGGCATATTAACTTGAATGAATATATTGCACCTTGAAATCATCATTCTTGATAGAGATGAATTGTCTTCATATGATCTTGTTGGAATCGTCAGTTCAATATCTTCACATAGAGGTGAAAACCTTTGCTATCATATTATCATGCATATAGTTATAGCAAGATATATATGCACAAATTGCACTGAGGATGTAGTACTTCATGACCATGAATCCTTCAGGTATTGTTAAGTCATATAAGCCATATAATATACTTTAGATGCATATCAAGTTTTCATGTCATGCTAAACATATAAGATATCGAAAACTGATTGCACATACCACTGACTTTATACTTTCAAGTGTTTGAACTACATGTTCAAAACTACATGTCTTTCATATGAAACCAATTCTATTTGAATTGTGTCTCTTCTATTTGGCCAATATTTTTGTGTCTGTATTCGACAGACTTAAAATTCCCATCTATACTTAGCGCTTTCATAGATGTTGTCGACGAATATTTTATATCGGTTCCAACCTCCTTCTATTTTCATAAAGACATAACATAGAGATCTCTTCATTTATATTTTCAGGTACCTGAATCTCTCCTAAGATTTTATGAAATGTTATGTCATGTGATCTTCTAGATCACTTGCCTCATTTGTTATGATCATTTAGATCATTTGCTCATCTTCTTTATCAAGAAGTTTATTTGAAACCGATTTGTCTATACGCTTTAAGCGTACCATAGACTTTGTCCTTCTAGGACTTAATCGGAGCATTTCCAATAAGAATATAGTTACTTTCTTTGGGCCAGCAAATGCGTCTGGCATGCTTTACAATATATTGCAAATGAATTATCCTTTTATGAACTTCAAGTTCATATTATCTTATTCAAGGATCTAGGTGTACAAATGATAATTCATTCCACGTAACTTTTTCTTAATTGTTTATCATGTCTCCCCCTCATGTTAGAAAAACTAACTTGTTACCTCAACTTTGAGAATCCACCTTTGTGCGTTATGGTGTTAATTAAAATATACACCGCACATCAATAATAATAAGATGGAATTATTTGGTTCCTGACCCTGAACCACTTGTGAGGGGAGAAAATAATATACTTTGGTATATAACGTATATCAAACTGATATAGATAACTTTGTTCTCATAAGAAATTGTTTAGCTATTAAGTAGAGGCACTTAACAAATCATTTTGCTAAACCAACTGTGATGTAAACCAACTTATCAAGATGAACTTCTTGAATAGAAAATCTTGAAATTATGCTCGAAATTAAATTATTGAGCAAGTTACCTCACAAAATACCATGTTGCGGGTTATTAATAATCGCACATGTAACCATCTCATAGATGAATCTTATGTGGTATACATGGCAGGTGAATGGGCCCATATTCACTTTTGGTATTTCCAGCATTCATGGGATTCAATCCTAATTTTAGTTGGTATATTAATTAATGAGAACAGACAACATAAGAGAATTCGTAAAGAACTTTCTAGTTCTTTAATATTTATCCATGTGAATTCTCTTTTATTTTTTTGCACATCATACTTAAATTGATATGGGTAAACCAATTATGCCAACTGAATAAATTATCAATATTGATAAACTTCAGATTTACGACGTGTGCAATTATCAATAAACTCCAAGTTTATTATGATATAGGTTTTTATATCAATAAACTTCTCTATTGTGGCATTCTTTTGTTTGTGTAGTACAAACTGAAGAATAAAGCGGGTAGCTTTTCACATACATATTACCCCGCTACAAGTTGTAGTAATAGAAGATATTAAAAATTTTCTTTATTTATAGTCTCAGTATGACCAACCGCTTTCGCGAATACTTTAAAAAAACTCAATAAGTTTCTTTGAGACTTACTACAACACAACGTCTTATTGATAATCAATTTTCTCCAAAATAGTATAATTGGCTCTTCTAGAGCTCTCAATTAATTTTGTACTACCACATATTCATCAACATCCATGTGGTGAATATCTCTTTTAAAGAGAAAGCTATACCATTATGGTTATGGTCAAAATTATATGCAAGATATGTTTCTTGCATTAATATTATTCTTTAATAATCACATTACCAAAATATTTTAGCGTGCAATAGGTACGTGACCAATGACCATTCATGCCATAATAATGACATTATTTTCTTATATCATCTCAAACCTCCTTCTAGAGGTGAGTGCGTGGTTTATTCACTACCACTAGCACATTCATATTCTTCCAAGAATGAATATGTATTCATAAATCAGATGTTGTCACATTCACATCATGAATTGACCATAGTCATCTGTATGTGCTTTACGAAATCTTATGTCAAATCGATGAAAATCATTTACTTCATAGAGTGAAGGCTTATTTTGAGAATCGTTAGTATTCTCATTACCACGATAATGACGATTATAATTTTGTCTATTACCACGAGTACATAATCGATACCTTTATGGTAATAATTTTGTCTTCTTTCAGACTTATTACATATTGCTATCTGATAACTAGGGATTCAAGTTTTATACTCCTTCTTACTTGAGTTTTGATTAAAAATGTATAGAAAGAGTCCCAAAGGCTTACATGTTGTACTTGTTTGCAGGGTTTGGTCAAAAAAAGTGACAAGTAGTCAAAACCAGCTTAAAAAGGAGTGAAACCAGCACAAGTACCAAGAACAAGTCAAGGCACTGCTGCAGCATAAAATCCGCTGCAGCCGCAGAAGACCCACCGCGGTCGCAGTCCATTTAGTGCGGTCCGCGGTGGAAGAGATCAGAGAGATGCAATTTTGGATGCTCAAGCACTGCGGCCGCAGTCCATTTTGTGCGGACCGTAGTAGCCTCATTGCGGCCGCGATCCATTTTGTGTGTTTCGCGAAGAGGAGATTCAGAGAGCTGGGATTTTGGAAGATTAGAAGCTACTACGGCCGCAGTCCATTTTGTGCGGACCTCAGTGAAGCCACCGCGGCCGCGGTGCATTTTATTCGGTCTGCGGTGGCCAGATTCAAAGCCTGAGAGGTGAAGCTAAAAAGCCTCACCGCGGCTGCGGTGCATTTTCCGCGGTCTGCGGTACCTCCGTCAGGGGTATTTTTGTCCAGAAAATACGGCCTTGTATAAATAGTTCTTTTTTAGATTTTTAGGGTATCTAACTTTTAGCTGAGCACGTGAAGGCCGTTTTGGACCTATTTTGAGTAATTTTGTGGCTAGTTCAATATTGAATCTTTAATTCTTAGCTTGTAAACATATTTTATGGGTTATTCTTCATCTAATTATCTGTTTTTCTCCATTATTATGAGTAGCTAGATCCATTAGCTAGGGTTGTGGCTCAACCCTAGTGTGGGTATTTGATGGGTCTTGTGTTTTAAGGCTTAGATGTTTATGGGTGATTGATAATTGGACTGATTTGTGTTTTCTATGTTAGATTAATGGTTGCAAACACTAATTTGTGTCTATTTGACCTGGGATCTTCTTGAGAAAGAGAGCTTGAGTCTAGATAATCAGTCCAACAAGGAATTGGGCGTACTCAAGAGATTGATAGCCCCAATTATAGTAATACCCGACTTGAGCCTACATTGCTTGCATAATCTCGACACCCAATTGGTCTTGAGAAAATCAATTAGGGCAAAGTCACTCAAGCTACCGAGAGGTATAGAGTGAGTAGTGTCATTCATTGGCTATATCACGATCCCAAACATAACAACTTTTCCTTAGACTTTAGAACCCGTCAAGATTCACCTAGGGGAAAGTCACTTCCCTAGTGCCTCGTACCTATTTAGAAAACCTTTCAAGCAATTATTCTTAGTTTAATTTAGCATCTCAGTAGTATAATATTAGAAGTAAAAAATGAACAACTATGATTGGAAGCGTAATTAAGAGCATTACGCATTGCTAATTTAGATAGGAATCCAATTCTCAAATCTAGCTCCCTGTGGATTCGATCCCGACCTTCTCGGTTAAAAGCTGCATCGACCGCTCTTGCCACTTTGTAGTGGTGCAGGGTTGGACACGATCACTATCACATTCTCTTAAGGGATGAGAATGGAGCAAATTCAATGGGACGGGTTTTCAATTCTTTGCCCACAATCATACCTGAATTTGATCATGGCAAGACATAGAAATTTTACCACTTTGAGTGGTTATAATTTCTTTCAAACTCCATTAAAGTTAAAACCAAGATTTATTGTCTTTGCTCGTATTTAAAATCAAATTATAGAATGTCAAGAATCTAAAAGAGAAAAATAAAGTAAGATACTTACCTTAAATCCAGAATTTAATCATGAAGGAAGTTCATGGAACAATTGACAATCATTATGCTCAATCCCAAAGCTTCTACTCAATTGTTTAGATTCTCGTGCTTATAACGTGTTATAAAACAATAAATGAAGAAGAAGAGTATTGCAGAGAAAAGTACAGAGAGAGAATTCTTATTGATATTGGATGAATTACAATGGAATAGAACACTCTATTTATAGGGAGAGGGTGACTTAGCCACCAAGCAATGAACCCTAGAATATCTCTAAATATAGACATTACCATAAATACAATTCTATTTATAACAATTCAGATGTATTATATAATTTCTCTGAAGATTGCTATGTTTTTGGGGTATTTTTCGGTTGAGAATCTTTTTTATAACTGGAAATACAAAATTTGTGTGTTATAATTGAGTTTGTTGAATTATATTAGGAGTCTATTGTTACACCTTGTGTATTCGGCGTTATCATGCCGTAAAGGGGCTAATTCGACAGGAAGATAATTTCTATGAGATATTAAATGATGCGATAGTTATACGTTAAGATTGGAAATCATCTGAGTTGTGATTAAAAAGTCGACAAAGATCGCCGCAAGTTACTGGTTTTAAATTTCAGTGAAATTTGGATAAAGTGTTGATGAGCTTTTTTCTCAATATACTAGGAGTTATAGTGTGTTCTACCACTGAATCGAAGGTCTATGAGGCTAGTCTCTAACGCAATAAACCGTTTGTTAATACGACTTCAGAGTAGAGAGATATTAATATTTTCGTACAGGGGTGCACACTGCTACGGGAGCAGTGTGCTTAGTCGGTTTTAGTTAAAAGTTTTTTTTTTTATTTAATTCAATTTAAAACAGAACCTCTGCGTTTTATCCTCTCCAAAACAGAACCTAAAACCTGAGAATTCCTCTCAAACTCCTCCCTGTGAACACCTAAATTTTGCACTATTTAAACACCTCCTAAAGTTATTAGTATTTTGTTATTTTAATTGTTTTTCTCAAATTTTGTGTCATTAATTGCATATTTTTATCATGAAAATATCAAAAAATAATAGTTCTTCCTTCATTTGTGCATTTTAAGAATCGACTAACTTTTCAATTGGTGAATCAATCTAGTTAATTGATCATTTGAATAAGTTATTTAATTGATTTATTTGTTTGTGTAAATTTAGTTTAATAAGTAGGATTAAGAAAGAAATTTGGCCAAATTTGAAAGAAAAAGTGGCCAAGAGTGCAAGATAAAGGGTTGCCATTGAAAGGATCCAAAACTACGTAGTTTTGCCTCAAAACTACGTCGTTTCATTAAGTGAATCAAGATTTAATCTTAGCCACTCATCATCACATGATCCAACGGCCCAGATTAATCTCCCACCCTAGGTATTTAAAGCCTAGTTTGGCTAATTTTTGCCCCCATTTTTGCTTTATTTGCCTTTCTTCTTCCCCTCCTCACTCTCTCTTCTCTCCGCCCAGCGCTGCCCGTCGCCGCCGGCTGAAAATCGCCGCCGCCGGCGGCAACCCTCCAATCCACCCCAAAGTTTCACCATCTCTTCTCCTCTTCCTCCTCTTTCTAGCCTCCATCTACCACCTCCAAACTCCGAAAATTTTACACCACCGGCCTCCTCTTCTCCCCATCTTTCCATATCTCCAACTCAAAATCTCAAAAAACCCAACCACCGCCGGCAGCCACCCCCACTGTCGACGTCCCGCCGCCGCCGTTTGGCCATGTCACTGCCGCCCCCTCACCTGCGGCCTCTCGTTTCTCTCCTCAAACCGGCCCCGAGCAAGGTTGTGTCGTTGATATCATTGAAATCAGACTCGAATTCGCCGGAGTTTTTGGTTTCAAGAATATCAACAATAGAAGCTTGCTCGAAGTCGTACCACTGCCTATCGTCATTTTCCGGATGCTCGAGTATATGGTAAAATCGTAATCCTCGGCCCCGTTATTAATTTTCTATTTTTTGGGGTTTTAGTTAGAATTAGTTTCTGTCTTGTTTCTTTGTTTAATCCATTTCTGATTATGTTTGTCTAGTTGGTTTTGTTGAATCGCTTCAGCGATAGCGTGTGTTCTGTTTGGATTTAATAGTTAATTTTTTTTTGCTCAAGTTGGTTCATAATACATGTGTTGAAGTCTAATTACATGTTTTAATACTTGGTTTAATTTGAATCAATAGGGTGATATTGGTGTTGTTAAAATCTGAAATTTAGATATTTTTGTCACAAAATAGGGTACTAGTAGCTTGCTTTTTAGTAGGGTGGCTGAAATGACTCTTTGGCTCCTGCCATAGCAGATTTCAGGCTGTCCTTTCACCTTTTGGACAACCTTTAGCACACAAATTCAGCCCGTTTTTGGACAGATTTTTGGTGCGCCAAAATATGTCCAAAAAGTTGGCTTTTCTTTGCCTATTTAAGGGTTGTCCTTTCCTCATTTGAAAGAGGACTCCATCACACTTCCATAGACATTTTTAGATTTGCTTAAACACACAAAAACATAAAAATTTTGAGCAGTTGAACACATGAAAAGTAAGCTGAAATGGCGAGCTTTAGGAGTGAATCTTAGAGTGCAAACTTTTAGAAAAGTATAAGTCCTCTTTATAGTTCGTTTCTGGGTTTCTTCTCGAAGTTTTCGGGCTGTTTTAACATGGACGTGCTGCTGGTTTTCTGCTGTTTTGCTGCTGTTTTTATGCTGCTTTAGTTGCTGAGCTTCCATTCTTTGTTGTTGTATTTATTATTCTGCGACTCAGGTAACTCTTTAATCTTATGTTGCAGATATTTTCACATTAACAAGAAGATTTGAACTCATCTTGATTGTTGGGAGCATATCCATTTAAATAAATGAGTGCTTAGCTAAATTTTTTTATTGTTTAAATATATCTTGTTGTAGTTCATATGTAAAAAATAAATCCTTGGTTGATCAAACACTCTTTATTCATGTGTTATTTGTCTTTACTATCTATTATAATTTTGATGCATATAAAATGAGATGTTTCAAGTAGGTTGCAATGTGCTTAAAGACTCCTTTTGCACCTTTGCAATTCTGGCCAGTTTATGATAGGCTATTCTTTAAAGAAAAATAACAAAAGAGCCATGCTTGAAACCTTTATTTGTTGTGATAAAATTCAGATTTTACATGTGACCATCTCTGCTAGGATTTTAGATTTTTTTGGTAGAAAGTGGCTAGATCTTAAATAGGTGTTTGAAATTGCTAGTTAAAAATAAGGGTTAATGGCTTAGAACAAAAGAGGCCAGACTCGCAATTTAGCCCAGGTGGGCTGTCTTAGTAAACCAGCATTTGAAATCCATTCGGCTTTCAGCTTGTGCCCGTTTTCGGAGGCCAATAATGGGCCAAGGCGGATTCTGTCCAATAGGCCCAATGCCTTTAAGAAGTCTATAAATATTTTGTCCATTTATTTTATAGATGTTGGCCCAATGCCATAACTAAATAAGCAAATTGGCCCACTTTCTCAATAAATAAATAGCTGGCACATCTTCTAAAATTCATAAGCTGGCCCATTTCTCCTTTTAACAAGAAGTTGGCCTATTTCTTTAAAATAGATTTGAATTGGTCCAACATTTATTTGCATAATTTTACCAACCATAAGGCTAGAAGATAATAATAAAAATCAGATTTCTGTTATTAATTAATTAACACATTTTCTTTTTATTAGTTAAAGCGCTAGGCAATTAGTAGGCACGCTTAAATCTTTTCATTCACGGATTCGCTTGCGTGGCGTGATATTTAACATTTAATAATTTAATTCACTAATCTCATACTATATCTACAGTTTTAGTTAAATTTCTAATCCTTTCACCATACTTGCGAATTCGCTTGCGTAGCGCGATAGTAACTTTTTAATAGCGATAGTAACCTTTTAATAAATAATTTTCTCAAAGCACAAATATAGTAATTTTTTTCTGAAAATAATAGTGTGCTAATAATCCTTTGCCATAACTGCGGATTCGCTTGTGTAGCGCTGTTACGACAAAATTAATAAAATTTGTTTTGGTCGCACATTCGCTTTCGTAGCGTGGTTAGGACAATTTTATACTATTTATATCATACCTTTTTTTTAACTACTTTAATAATTAAAAGCGGATAGGTAAAACATGAATATAAATCACAGTTTGTCCAAAATTAATTCAAGCCAAGTTTAAGAAAATAAAGCTACCGTGCTAGAACCACGGGACTCGGGGAATGCCTTATACCTTCTCCCCGGTCAACAAAATTCCTTACCCGAACTTTATTTTCGCGGACCAATAAAGATAGAGTCAAACCTTCCTTTGACTAGGGATTCAAATAAATGGTGACTTGGAACACCGAAAAATCAATTCCAAATGGCGACTCTGAACAAGAAAATAATCCCTACTCAAGTTATGTCACTTTAATTAGGAAAACTCTTTCACTCATACACACATATTTTTCGGGTGTACAAAAAGGGGTGTGACACTCTCATCCATCTAGCCAATCATAACAGCAATTTAGTCATCCTCAAGATGGAGAACACCATGGTAACTTCGGAATCGTGAATTCTTCGGTGTTTCACTTTTCATAGGAAGACTTCGCCTTGATGTAATCTCGAATTTAAAGTAATTCTGGTCACATAAGGTATGATTTAACTTCCTCTTTGATCTTTGTAAACTTCTACCATAAGAATTCCTAAGAAATAGTTGAAACCTCTATAGAAATGTTCTTGATTTTTTTAAGAAACCTCTCTTAATATGACTTGATTGTTGGGGTTGTTCTATATGGTTTTATTGTGTTGTTTTGATCTGTGAAGACATGGATGGAATCGTGTCGATGAGGATATGTAGTAAAGCAAAATTTGGTAGAGTGTTATGGGGAAATTAAACTACAAAAGAGTCTACAAATTCATGCCCGCAAGTTGTTCGCTTAAATGTCTAAATGAAGAATTATATAAGATATGAACTTGAATTTGATATTGAATGGTTCGTATTATGTAGGAAAGCATTCCTAAGGCTTTGGAGGTCTCGGAAACCGTATATAACTCCATCGACAAGGTATGTAGGGCTTTCGCTATACTTTTCGGCATGACTAGAATTCGAATAAACGTTTATCGAATTGTTTCGTCGGATTTGAGTTATTTCATCTTCAACTCATAAAGATGCTTAGGCCTGATCATTTCTCATAGATTGCTTACTTCAGAAATATATGAATTCTCGGTTTTCCTTGTTCCTTGCTTAAAAAGAACTAGAGCCTTTTTTACTCGTTCTCCTTTCGACGTTCATATAAATCATGAATAATGTTCGCTGAAAAGTAACACTTACTTCAAAGGTACTCATAATACATAACTCTCATGTTCTTAGTACTTGTTGGCTCGTAGTTGAAAATTAAATACTTTAGCGACAACCATGATAGTCGGGTAATAATGATGATAGGCCACTTCGACTCTTCTTAGAATACGTCTTTTAAGGTTAGTTTCGCATTGCACTTATATATGTATGTATTTACTTTCATTACCGAGCCGCACTATAGTCGGTCGGGTATGACACCTATTGTGTAACCACTGATCAGTTGGGATTGCCGAGCTTCACGTGGCCGAGTACGATTCTACCGAGCCTTTATTATGGCCGGGTATGTTATGGATATTATAGCCCCACAGAGGGATTTATTATTATATAATGTGATATATTATAAGTAGTGATAGTGAGCGATGATTCCACGAGCATACATTTATATTCATGTTGAATTTTAGTTTCCTATCGAGGCTAGTTTCAGAATTCAGATTGTCTCTATA